>NW_026290922.1:65000-167500 GCF_023373465.1 Oncorhynchus keta | reverse complement strand
GGGAGGGAGGGAGGGAAGGATGGAAGGGAGGGAGGATGGATGGATGGAGGGTTGGATGGATGGATGGATGGATGGAGGGAGGGAGGGGAGGGAGGGAGGGAGGGAGGGAGGGAGGAGGGAGGAGGGAGGGAGGGATGGATGGAAGGAAGGATGGATGGATGGATGGATGGATGGGAAGGATGGAGGGAGGATGGAGGGAGGGAGGGAGGGAGGGGAGGAGGGAGGGAGGAGGGAGGGAGGGAGGGAGGGAGGGAAGGATGGATGGATGGAGGGAGGAGGGAAGGATGGATGGAGGAAGGATGGATGGATGGAGGGAAGGATGGATGGATGGATGGAGGGTTGGATGGAGGGAGGGAGGGAGGGAGGGAGGAGAGAGGGAAGGATGGAAGGAAGATGATGGATGGATGGAGGGAAAGGATGGATGGATGGAGGGAAGGATGGATGGAGGGAGGGAGGAGGGAGGAGGGAGGGAGGGAGGGAGGGAAGGATGGAAGGGAGGGAATAGGGAAATGAGATGGATGGATGGAGGGTTGGATGGATGGATGGATGGATGGAGGAGGGAGGGAGGGAGGGAGGGAGGGAGGGAGGGAGGAGAGATGAGGGAGGAGGAGAGAGATGGAAGGAAGGAAGGATGGATGGATGGAGGGAAGGAGGAGGGATGGAGGAGGGAGGAGGAGGGAAGGAGGAGGGATCCTGGGAGGAGATGGAGGGAGGAGGAGGGAGGAGAAGGAAGGATGGAAGGAAGGATCCTGGATGGAGGGTTGGATGGAGGGAAGGATGGATGGAGGAGGGAGGATGGATGGATGGATGGATGGATGGAGGGAGGGAGGGAGGGAGGAGGGAAGGAAGGATGGAAGGAAGAGATGGATGGATGGAGGGATTGATGGATGGATGGATGGATGGAGGGAGGGAGGGAGGGCAGGAGGAGGGAAGGAAGGAAGGAAGGATGGAAGAGAAGGAAGGAAGGAAGGAAGGAAGGGAAGGATGGAGGATGATGGAGGGAGGGAGGGAGGAGGGAGGGAGGGAGGGAGGGAGGGAGGGAGGAGGATGGAAGGAAGGATGGATGGATGGATGGATGGAGGAGGGAGGGAGGGAGGGAGGGAGGGAGGAGGAGGGAGGAGGAGGGAAGGAAGAGAAGGAAGGAGGAAGGAGGGAGGGAGGGAGGGATGGAAGGAAGGAAGGATGGATCCTGAGGCAGGGAGGAGAAGGAGAGAAGGAAGGAGATCCTGAAGGCAGAGAAGGAAGGAGAGAGAAGGCAGAGGATGGATGGATGGATGGAGGGAGGATGGGCAGGAGGGAGGGAAGGATGGATCCTGAGGGAGGGAGGGAGGGAGGAAGGATGGAGGCAGAGAGATGGAAGGAGGATGGATGGATGAGGCAGATGGAGGGGAGGAGAGAGGAGGAGAGAGAGGAGGGGAGGGAGAGAGGGATCCTGAGGAGGATCCTGAAGGAAGGATGGAAGGAAGGATGGATGGATGGAGGGAGAATGGATGGATGGATGGATGGATCCTGAGGGAGGGAGGGAGGGAGGGAGGGAGGGAGAGAGGGAGAAGAGGCAAGATGGAAGGAAGGATGGATGGATGGAGGGAGAGAAGGAGAGGATGGATGGATGGATGGAGGAGAGAGGGATCCTGAGGAGGGAGGAGGAGGATGAGGGAGGGAGGGAGGGGGAGGGAGGGAGGGAGGGAGGGAGGGAAGGAAGAAGGAGGAAGGAAGGATGGATGGATGGAGGGTTGAGATGGATGGATGGATGGATGGATGGAGGGAGGGAGATGAGGGAGGGAGGGAGGGAGGGAGGGAGAGGAAGGAAGGGATCCTGAAGGAAGAGATGGATGGATGGAGGGAAGGATGGATGAGATCCTGAGGGAGGGAGGGAGGGAGGGAGGAGGATCCTGAGGGAAGGATGAGAAGGAGGGAGGGAGGGAGGGAGGCAGAGGGAGGGAGGGAGGAGGAGAGAGATCCTGAGGGAGGAGGGAGGGAGGAGGGAGGCAGAAGGAGGATGGATGGATGGAGGGAGGAAGATGAGGCAGGAGAGAAGGAGGATGAGGGAGGAGGAGGGAGGGAAGGATGGAAGGAAGGAAGGAAGGATGGATGGATGGATGGATGGAGGGAGGGAGGGAGGGAGGGAGGGCACCAGAGAGACATGAAGAGAAATAAAATGAGACCTAGGAGGAAGGTCAGAAGTAGGAAACAATGGGAAATAAGAGAGAGATCCTGAGGCAGAGAGAGAGAAGGAGAGAAGGAGAGAGATCCTGAGGCAGAGAGAGAGAAGGAGAGAAGGAGAGAGATCCTGAGGCAGAGAGAGAGAAGGAGAGAAGAAGAGAGATCCTGAGGCAGAGAGAGAGAAGGAGAGAAGGAGAGAGATCCTGAGGCAGAGAGAGAGAAGGAGAGAAGAAGAGAGATCCTGAGGCAGAGAGAGAGAGAGGAGAGAAGAAGAGAGATCCTGAGGCAGAGAGAGAGAGAAGGAGAGAAGAAGAGAGATCCTGAGGCAGAGAGAGAGAAGGGGAGAGAGAAGAGAGATCCTGAGGCAGAGAGAGAGAAGGAGAGAAGGAGAGAGATCCTGAGGCAGAGAGAGAGAAGGAGAGAAGGAGAGAGATCCTGAGGCAGAGAGAGAGAAGGAGAGAAGAAGAGAGATCCTGAGGCAGAGAGAGAGAAGGAGAGAAGAAGAGAGAGAGAGGCAGAGAGAGAAGGAGAGAAGGAGAGAGATCCTGAGGCAGAGAGAGAGAAGGAGAGAAGGAGAGAGATCCTGAGGCAGAGAGAGAGAAGGAGAGAAGGAGAGAGATCCTGAGGCAGAGAGAGAGAAGGAGAGAAGGAGAGAGATCCTGAGGCAGAGAGAGAGAAGGAGAGAAGGAGAGAGATCCTGAGGCAGAGAGAGAGAAGGAGAGAAGGAGAGAGATCCTGAGGCAGAGAGAGAGAAGGAGAGAAGGAGAGAGATCCTGAGGCAGAGAGAGAGAAGGAGAGAAGGAGAGAGATCCTGAGGCAGAGAGAGAGAAGGAGAGAGATCCTGAGGCAGAGAGAGAGGAGAGAGATCCTGAGAGAAGGAGGAGAGAAGGATCCTGAGGCAGAGAGAGAGAAGGAGAGAGAGAAGGAGAGAGATCCTGAGGCAGAGAGAGAGAAGGAGAGAAGGAGAGAGATCCTGAGGCAGAGAGAGAGAAGGAGAGAGATCCTGAGGCAGAGAGAGAGAAGGAGAGAAGAAGAGAGATCCTGAGGCAGAGAGAGAGAAGGAGAGAAGGAGAGACATCCTGAGGCAGAGAGAGAGAAGGAGAGAAGGAGAGAGATCCTGAGGCAGAGAGAGAGAAGGAGAGAGATCCTGAGGCAGAGAGAGAGAAGGAGAGAAGGAGAGAGATCCTGAGGCAGAGAGAGAGAGAAGGAGAGAAGAAGAGAGATCCTGAGGCAGAGAGAGAGAAGGAGAGAAGGAGAGAGATCCTGAGGCAGAGAGAGAGAAGGAGAGAAGGAGAGAGATCCTGAGGCAGAGAGAGAGAAGGAGAGAAGGAGAGAGATCCTGAGGCAGAGAGAGAGAAGGAGAGAAGAAGAGAGATCCTGAGGCAGAGAGAGAGAAGGAGAGAGATCCTGAGGCAGAGAGAGAGAAGGAGAGAAGGAGAGAGATCCTGAGGCAGAGAGAGAGAAGGAGAGAAGGAGAGAGATCCTGAGGCAGAGAGAGAGAAGGAGAGAGATCCTGAGGCAGAGAGAGAGAAGGAGAGAAGAAGAGAGATCCTGAGGCAGAGAGAGAGAAGGAGAGAGCTCCTGAGGCAGAGAGAGAGAAGGAGAGAAGGAGAGAGATCCTGAGGCAGAGAGAGAGAAGGAGAGAGATCCTGAGGCAGAGAGAGAGAAGGAGAGAGATCCTGAGGCAGAGAGAGAGAAGGAGAGAGATCCTGAGGCAGAGAGAGAGAAGGAGAGAGATCCTGAGGCAGAGAGAGAGAAGGAGAGAAGAAGAGAGATCCTGAGGCAGAGAGAGAGAAGGAGAGAAGGAGAGAGATCCTGAGGCAGAGAGAGAGAAGGAGAGAAGGAGAGAGATCCTGAGGCAGAGAGAGAGAAGGAGAGAGATCCTGAGGCAGAGAGAGAGAAGGAGAGAAGGAGAGAGATCCTGAGGCAGAGAGAGAGAAGGAGAGAAGAAGAGAGATCCTGAGGCAGAGAGAGAGAAGGAGAGAAGGAGAGAGATCCTGAGGCAGAGAGAGAGAAGGAGAGAAGGAGAGAGATCCTGAGGCAGAGAGAGAGAAGGAGAGAAGGAGAGAGATCCTGAGGCAGAGAGAGAGAAGGAGAGAAGAAGAGAGATCCTGAGGCAGAGAGAGAGAAGGAGAGAGATCCTGAGGCAGAGAGAGAGAAGGAGAGAAGGAGAGAGATCCTGAGGCAGAGAGAGAGAAGGAGAGAAGGAGAGAGATCCTGAGGCAGAGAGAGAGAAGAAGAGAGAAGGAGAGAGATCCTGAGGCAGAGAGAGAGAAGGAGAGAAGGAGATCCTGAGGCAGAGAGAGAGAAGGAGAGAAGAAGAGAGATCCTGAGGCAGAGAGAGAGAGAAGGAGAGAGATCCTGAGGCAGAGAGAGAGAGAAGGAGAGAGATCCTGAGGCAGAGAGAGAGAAGGAGAGAAGGAGAGAGATCCTGAGGCAGAGAGAGAAGGAGAGAAGGAGAGAGATCCTGAGGCAGAGAGAGAGAAGGAGAGAAGGAGAGAGATCCTGAGGCAGAGAGAGAGAAGGGAGAGAGATCCTGAGGCAGAGAGAGAGAAGGAGAGAAGGAGAGAGATCCTGAGGCAGAGAGAGAGAAGGAGAGAAGAAGAGAGATCCTGAGGCAGAGAGAGAGAAGGAGAGAAGGAGAGAGATCCTGAGGCAGAGAGAGAGAAGGAGAGAAGGAGAGAGATCCTGAGGCAGAGAGAGAGAAGGAGAGAAGGAGAGAGATCCTGAGGCAGAGAGAGAGAAGGAGAGAAGAAGAGAGATCCTGAGGCAGAGAGAGAGAAGGAGAGAGATCCTGAGGCAGAGAGAGAGAAGGAGAGAAGGAGAGAGATCCTGAGGCAGAGAGAGAGAAGGAGAGAAGGAGAGAGATCCTGAGGCAGAGAGAGAGAAGGAGAGAGATCCTGAGGCAGAGAGAGAGAAGGAGAGAAGAAGAGAGATCCTGAGGCAGAGAGAGAGAAGGAGAGAGCTCCTGAGGCAGAGTGAGAGAAGGAGAGAAGGAGAGAGATCCTGAGGCAGAGAGAGAGAAGGAGAGAGATCCTGAGGCAGAGAGAGAGAGAAGGAGAGAGATCCTGAGGCAGAGAGAGAGAAGGAGAGAGATCCTGAGGCAGAGAGAGAGAAGGAGAGAGATCCTGAGGCAGAGAGAGAGAAGGAGAGAAGGAGAGAGATCCTGAGGCAGAGAGAGAGAAGGAGAGAAGGAGAGAGATCCTGAGGCAGAGAGAGAGAAGAAGAGAGATCCTGAGGCAGAGAGAGAGAAGGAGAGAAGGAGAGAGATCCTGAGGCAGAGAGAGAGAAGGAGAGAAGGAGAGAGATCCTGAGGCAGAGAGAGAGAAGAAGAGAGATCCTGAGGCAGAGAGAGAGAAGGAGAGAAGGAGAGAGATCCTGAGGCAGAGAGAGAGAAGGAGAGAAGGAGAGAGATCCTGAGGCAGAGAGAGAGAAGGAGAGAAGGAGAGAGATCCTGAGGTAGAGAGAGAGAAGGAGAGGAGAGAGATCCTGAGGCAGAGAGAGAGAAGGAGAGAGATCCTGAGGCAGAGAGAGAGAAGGAGAGAGATCCTGAGGGAGAGAGAGAGAAGGAGAGAAGGAGAGAGATCCTGAGGCAGAGAGAGAGAAGGAGAGAGATCCTGAGGCAGAGAGAGAGAAGGAGAGAAGGAGAGAGATCCTGAGGCAGAGAGAGAGAAGGAGAGAAGGAGAGAGATCCTGAGGCAGAGAGAGAGAAGGAGAGAGATCCTGAGGCAGAGAGAGAGAAGAAGAGAGATCCTGAGGCAGAGAGAGAGAAGGAGAGAAGGAGAGAGATCCTGAGGCAGAGAGAGAGAAGGAGAGAAGGAGAGAGATCCTGAGGCAGAGAGAGAGAAGGAGAGAAGGAGAGAGATCCTGAGGCAGAGAGAGAGAAGAAGAGAGATCCTGAGGCAGAGAGAGAGAAGGAGAGAAGGAGAGAGATCCTGAGGCAGAGAGAGAGAAGGAGAGAAGGAGAGAGATCCTGAGGCAGAGAGAGAGAAGGAGAGAAGGAGAGAGATCCTGAGGCAGAGAGAGAGAAGAAGAGAGATCCTGAGGCAGAGAGAGAGAAGGAGAGAAGGAGAGAGATCCTGAGGCAGAGAGAGAGAAGGAGAGAAGGAGAGAGATCCTGAGGCAGAGAGAGAGAAGAAGAGAGAAGGAGAGATCCTGAGGCAGAGAGAGAGAAGGAGAGAAGGAGAGAGATCCTGAGGCAGAGAGAGAGAAGGAGAGAAGGAGAGAGATCCTGAGGCAGAGAGAGAGAAGGAGAGAAGGAGAGAGATCCTGAGGCAGAGAGAGAGAAGGAGGGGGGGGGGGAATATAAATCTGTGTTGTCATGGAAACTGGAAAGGATCTGAGCAAAACAAGAATGTAAATTAGTTTAATAGAATAGGTTTACCCTCTGAGGTAGAATATGTTTATACTCTGAGGTAGAATAGGTTTATACTCTGAGGTAGAATAGGTTTACCCTCTGAGACAGAATAGGTTTATACTCTGAGGTAGAATAGGTTTACCCTCTGAGACTGGTTTACAGAAATAGGTTTACCCTCTGAGACTGGTAGAATAGGTTTACCCTCTGAGGTAGAATAGGTTTACCCTCTGAGGTAGAATAGGAGGTAGAATAGGTTTACCCTCTGAGACTGGGACAGAATAGGTTTACCCTCTGAGGTAGAATAGGTTTACCCTCTGGGTTAGAATAGGTTTACCCTCTGAGACTGGTACAGAATAGGTTTACCCACTGAGGTAGAATAGGTTTACCCTCAGACTGGGACAGAATAGGTTTACCCTCAGAGACTGGGGTAGAATAGGTTTACCCTCTGAGACTGGGACAGAATAGGTTTACCCTCTGAGACTGGGGTAGAATAGGTTTATCCTCTGAGACTGGGACAGAATAGGTTTAAGTAAGAGAGAGAAAGAGACGAAGAGGTAAGAGAGTCAAAAAGGTTCATAAAATTATTAAGAAACAACCATAAATCTCTGTGGACAATGAACATATTAATAATATCTGACTCCATAATAACACACACACACACACACACACACACACACACACACACACACACACACACACACACACACACACACACACACACACACACACACACACACACACACACACACACACACACACACACACACACACACACACACACACACACACACACACACACACACACACAGGCGATTGGAAGGAGCCTCTTCTCATGCATTGCAGCCCACCTTGAGTGACGTTAGTAATTAAGAAGGGCTTTTAATTAGAATGGGGAGCAACTATGGTGGGCTGGGGAGGGTGTGTGGTGGGCTGGGGAGGGTGTGTGGGATGGGGAGGGGAGGGTGTGGTGGGATGGGGAGGGTGGGGTGGGGAGGGTGTGTGGTGGGCTGGGGAGGGGAGGCGTGTGATGGTGGGCCGGGAGGGTGTGGTGGGATGGGGAGGGTGTATGGGATGGGGAGGGTGTGTGGTGGGATGGGGAGGGTGTATGGGATGGGGAGGGAGGGTGTGGTGGGATGGGGAGGGGAGGGTGTGTGGTGGGCTGTGGAGGGGAGGGTGTGTGGTGGGATGGGGAGGGGAGGGGAAGGTGTGTGGTGGGATGGGGAGGGTGTGTGGTGGGATGGGGAGGTGTGTGGTGGGGAGGAGGGTGTGTGGTGGGCTGGGGAGGGAGGGTGTGCGTGGGATGGGGAGGGGAGGGTGTGTGGTGGGATGGGGAGGGTGTGTGGTGGGCTGGGGAGGGGAGGGTGTGTCGTGGGCTGGGGAGGGTGTGGGAGGGTGGTGTGGTGGGATGGGGAGGGGAGGGTGTGTGGTGGGATGGGGAGGGTGTGGTGTGGGATGGGGAGGGTGTGTGTGGTGGGATGGGGAGGGTGTGTCGGGGATGGGGAGGGTGTGTGTGGGCTGGGGAGGAGGGGAGGGTGGGGAGGGTGGATGGGGAGGGTGTGTGTGGTGGGATGGGGAGGGTGTGTGTGGTGGGATGGGGAGGGTGTGTGTGGTGGGATGGGGAGGGTGTGTGGTGGGATGGGGAGGGTGTGTGGTGGGGTGGGGAGGGTGTGTGTGGTGGGATGGGGAGGGTGTGTGTGGGATGGGGAGGGTGTGTGTGGTGGGATGGGGAGGGTGTGTGTGGTGGGATGGGGAGGGTGTGGTGGGATGGGGAGGGTGTGTGGTGGGATGGGGAGGGTGTGTGGGTGGGATGGGGAGGGTGTGTGTGGTGGGATGGGGAGGGTGTGTGGGAGGGTGTGGGAGGGTGTGTGGTGGGATGGGGAGGGTGTGTGTGGTGGGATGGGGAGGGTGTGTGGTGGGATGGGGAGGGTGTGTGGTGGGAAGGGTGAGGGTGTGTGGGTGGGATGGGGAGGGTGTGTGGTGGGCTGGGGAGGGTGTGTGTGGGATGGGGAGGGTGTGGGTGGGATGGGGAGGGTGTGTGGTGGGATGGGGAGGGTGTGTGGTGGGATGGGGAGGGTGTGTGTGGGAGGGGAGGGTGTGTGTGGTGGGATGGGGAGGGTGTGTGGTGGGATGGGTAGGGGTGTGGGAGGGTGTGTGGTGGGATGGGGAGGGTGTGTGGTGGGATGGGGAGGGTGTGGTGTGCTGGGGGGAGGGTGTGTGGTGGGATGGGGAGGGTGTGGTGGGAGGGTGTGTGGTGGGATGGGGAGGGTGTGTGGTGGGATGGGGAGGGTGTGTGGGAGGGTGTGTGGTGGGCTGGGGAGGGTGTGTGGGAGGGATGGGGAGGGATGTGGGAGGGTGTGTGGTGGGATGGGGAGGGTGTGGGGAGGGTGTGTGTGTGGGATGGGGAGGGTGTGTGGAGGGTGTGTGGTGGGATGGGGAGGGTGTGTGGTGGGATGGGGAGGGTGTGTGGTGGGATGGGGAGGGTGTGTGGGAGGGTGTGTGGGTTAGTTGTTAGTTGTTAGTAGTTAGTTGTTAGTGGTTAGTAGTTAGTTGTTAGTTGTTAGTTGTTAGTTGTTAGTTGTTAGTAGTTAGTAGTTAGTTGTTAGTAGTTAGTTGTTAGTAGTTAGTTGTTAGTCGTTTGTCGTTTGTCGTTAGTCGTTAGTCGTTAGTAGTTAGTAGTTAGTTGTTAGTTGTTAGTTGTTAGTAGTTAGTTGTTAATCGTTAGTAGTTAGTCATTAGTCGTTAGTCGTTAGTAGTTAGTTGTTAGTCGTTTGTCATTAGTCGTTAGTAGTTAGTCGTTAGTCGTTAGTTGTTAGTAGTTAGTTGTTAGTTGTTAGTTGTTAGTTGTTAGTTGTTAGTAGTTAGTTGTTAGTTGTTAGTTGTTAGTAGTTAGTTGTTAGTTGTTAGTTGTTAGTTGTTAGTAGTTAGTTGTTAGTTGTTAGTTGTTAGTTGTTAGTAGTTAGTTGTTAGTTGTTAGTTGTTAGTAGTTAGTTGTTAGTTGTTAGTTGTTAGTTGTTAGTTGTTAGTTGTTAGTTGTTAGTTGTTAGTTGTTAGTAGTTAGCTGTTAGCTGTTAGTTGTTAGTAGTTAGTTGTTAGTAGTTAGTTGTTAGTTGTTAGTCGTTTGTCATTAGTTAGTTAGTAGTTGTTAGTAGTTAGTAGTTAGCTAGTTAGTTGTTAGTTGTTAGTAGTTAGTAGTTAGTTGTTAGTTGTTAGTTGTTAGTAGTTAGTAGTTAGTTGTTAGCTGTTAGTTGTTAGTTGTTAGTTGTTAGTTGTTAGTAGTTAGTTGTTAGTTGTTAGTTGTTAGTAGTTAGTAGTTAGTTGTTAGTTGTTAGTAGTTAGTAGTTAGTTGTTAGTCGTTAGTAGTTAGTAGTTTGTTGTTAGTAGTTAGTCATTAGTTGTTAGTAGTTAGTTGTTAGTCGTTAGTCGTTAGTAGTTAGTAGTTAGTTGTTAGTTGTTAGTAGTTAGTTGTTAGTTGTTAGTTGTTAGTAGTTAGTAGTTAGTTGTTAGTTAGTTGTTAGTTGTTAGTTGTTAGTAGTTAGTTGTTAGTAGTTAGTTGTTAGTTGTTAGTTGTTAGTAGTTAGTTGTTAGTTGTTAGTTGTTAGTAGTTAGTTAGTTGTTAGTTGTTAGTTGTTAGTTGTTAGTAGTTAGTTGTTAGTTGTTAGTAGTTAGTTGTTAGTTGTTAGTAGTTAGTTGTTAGTTGTTAGTTGTTAGTAGTTAGCTGTTAGTTGTTAGTAGTTAGTTGTTAGTTGTTAGTAGTTAGTAGTTAGCTGTTAGTTGTTAGTAGTTAGTAGTTAGCTGTTAGTTGTTAGTTGTTAGTAGTTAGTTGTTAGTTGTTAGTAGTTAGTTGTTAGTTGTTAGTTGTTAGTAGTTAGCTGTTAGCTGTTAGTAGTTAGTTGTTAGTTGTTAGTAGTTAGTTGTTAGTTGTTAGTAGTTAGTTGTTAGTTGTTAGTAGTTAGTTGTTAGTTGTTAGTAGTTAGTTGTTAGTTGTTAGTTGTTAGTTGTTAGTAGTTAGTTGTTAGTTGTTAGTAGTTAGTTGTTAGTTGTTAGTAGTTAGTTGTTAGTTGTTAGTAGTTAGTTGTTAGTTGTTAGTAGTTAGTTGTTAGTTGTTAGTAGTTAGTTGTTAGTTGTTAGTTGTTAGTTGTTAGTTGTTAGTAGTTAGTTGTTAGTTGTTAGTAGTTAGTTGTTAGTTGTTAGTTGTTAGTAGTTAGTTGTTAGTTGTTAGTTGTTAGTTGTTAGTTGTTAGTTGTTAGTTGTTAGTTGTTAGTTGTTAGTAGTTAGTTGTTAGTTGTTAGTTGTTAGTAGTTAGCTGTTAGTTGTTAGTTGTTAGTTGTTAGTTGTTAGTAGTTAGTTGTTAGTTGTTAGTTGTTAGTTGTTAGTTGTTAGTAGTTAGCTGTTAGTTGTTAGTAGTTAGTTGTTAGTTGTTAGTTGTTAGTTGTTAGTTGTTAGTAGTTAGCTGTTAGTTGTTAGTTGTTAGTTGTTAGTTGTTAGTAGTTAGTTGTTAGTTGTTAGTTGTTAGTTGTTAGTTGTTAGTTGTTAGTAGTTAGTTGTTAGTTGTTAGTTGTTAGTAGTTAGCTGTTAGTTGTTAGTTGTTAGTAGTTAGTAGTTAGTAGTTAGCTGTTAGTTGTTAGTTGTTAGTAGTTAGCTGTTAGCTGTTAGTTGTTAGTAGTTAGTTGTTAGTTGTTAGTAGTTAGTTGTTAGTTAGTTGTTAGTTGTTAGTAGTTAGTTAGTTGTTAGTAGTTAGTTGTTAGTAGTTAGTTGTTAGTAGTTTAGTTGTTAGTAGTTAGTAGTTAGTTGTTAGTTGTTAGTAGTTAGTTGTTAGTTGTTAGTTGTTAGTAGTTAGCTGTTAGTTGTTAGTAGTTAGCTAGTTGTTAGTTGTTAGTTGTTAGTTGTTAGTAGTTAGCTGTTAGTTGTTAGTAGTTAGTTGTTAGTTGTTAGTAGTTAGTTGTTAGTTGTTAGTTGTTAGTTGTTAGTTGTTAGTTGTTAGTAGTTAGTTGTTAGTTGTTAGTAGTTAGTTGTTAGTTGTTAGTAGTTAGTTGTTAGTTGTTAGTAGTTAGTTGTTAGTAGTTAGTTGTTAGTTGTTAGTTGTTAGTAGTTAGTTGTTAGTTGTTAGTAGTTAGTTGTTAGTTGTTAGTTGTTAGTTGTTAGTTGTTAGTAGTTAGTTGTTAGTTGTTAGTTGTTAGTAGTTAGTTGTTAGTTGTTAGTTGTTAGTAGTTAGTTGTTAGTTGTTAGTAGTTAGTTGTTAGTTGTTAGTTGTTAGTTGTTAGTAGTTAGTTGTTAGTTGTTAGTAGTTAGTTGTTAGTTGTTAGTAGTTAGTTGTTAGTTGTTAGTTGTTAGTTGTTAGTTGTTAGTAGTTAGTTGTTAGTTGTTAGTTGTTAGTTGTTAGTTGTTAGTAGTTAGTAGTTAGTTGTTAGTTGTTAGTAGTTAGTTGTTAGTTGTTAGTAGTTAGTTGTTAGTTGTTAGTAGTTAGTTGTTAGTTGTTAGTAGTTAGTTGTTAGTTGTTAGTTGTTAGTAGTTAGTTGTTAGTTGTTAGTTGTTAGTAGTTAGTTGTTAGTTGTTAGTAGTTAGTTGTTAGTTGTTAGTTGTTAGTAGTTAGTTGTTAGTTGTTAGTTGTTAGTAGTTAGCTGTTAGTTGTTAGTTGTTAGTAGTTAGTTGTTAGTTGTTAGTAGTTAGTTGTTAGTTGTTAGTTGTTAGTAGTTAGTTGTTAGTTGTTAGTTGTTAGTTGTTAGTTGTTAGTTGTTAGTAGTTAGTTGTTAGTTGTTAGTAGTTAGCTGTTAGTTGTTAGTAGTTAGTTGTTAGTTGTTAGTTGTTAGTTGTTAGTTGTTAGTTGTTAGTTGTTAGTTGTTAGTTGTTAGTTGTTAGTAGTTAGTTGTTAGTTGTTAGTAGTTAGCTGTTAGTTGTTAGTTGTTAGTTGTTAGTTGTTAGTTGTTAGTAGTTAGTTGTTAGTTGTTAGTAGTTAGTTGTTAGTAGTTAGTTGTTAGTTGTTAGTAGTTAGTTGTTAGTTGTTAGTTGTTAGTTGTTAGTTGTTAGTTGTTAGTTGTTAGTAGTTAGCTGTTAGTTGTTAGTAGTTAGTTGTTAGTTGTTAGTAGTTAGTTGTTAGTAGTTAGCTGTTAGTTGTTAGTTGTTAGTAGTTAGTAGTTAGTTAGTTAGTAGTTAGTTGTTAGTAGTTAGTTGTTAGTAGTTAGTAGTTAGTTGTTAGTTGTTAGTTGTTAGTAGTTAGCTGTTAGTTGTTAGTTTAGTTGTTAGTAGTTAGTTGTTAGTAGTTAGTTGTTAGTTGTTAGTAGTTAGTTGTTAGTTGTTAGTTGTTAGTTGTTAGTTGTTAGTAGTTAGTAGTTAGTAGTTAGTTGTTAGTTGTTAGTAGTGTTAGTTGTTAGTTGTTAGTTGTTAGTTGTTAGTTGTTAGTTGTTAGTTGTTAGTTGTTAGTTGTTAGTAGTTAGCTGTTAGCTGTTAGTTGTTAGTAGTTAGTTGTTAGTAGTTAGTTGTTAGTTGTTAGTAGTTAGTAGTTAGTAGTTAGCTGTTAGTTGTTAGTAGTTAGTAGTTAGCTGTTAGCTGTTAGTTGTTAGTTGTTAGTAGTTAGTAGTTAGTAGTTAGCTGTTAGTTGTTAGTTGTTAGTAGTTAGCTGTTAGCTGTTAGTTGTTAGTTGTTAGTTGTTAGTAGTTAGTTTAGTTGTTAGTTGTTAGTTGTTAGTTAGTTAGCTGTTAGTTAGTAGTTAGTTGTTAGTAGTTAGTTGTTAGTTGTTAGTTGTTAGTAGTTAGTAGTTAGCTGTTAGTAGTTAGTTGTTAGTAGTTAGTAGTTAGTAGTTAGTAGTTAGTTTAGTTGTTAGTAGTTAGTAGTTAGTTGTTAGTTAGTTAGTTGTTAGCTGTTAGTAGTAGTTAGCTTAGCCGTTAGTTGTTAGTTGTTAGTAGTTAGTTTAGTTGTTAGTAGTTAGCTGTTAGTTGTTAGTAGTTAGTTGTTAGTTGTTAGTTGTTAGTAGTTAGTAGTTAGTTGTTAGTTGTTAGTTGTTAGTTGTTAGTTGTTAGTAGTTAGTTGTTAGTAGTTAGTGTTAGTTGTTAGTTGTTAGTAGTTAGCTGTTAGTTGTTAGTTAGTTGTTAGTAGTTAGTTGTTAGTAGTTAGTTGTTAGTTAGTTAGTTGTTAGTTGTTAGTAGTTAGTTGTTAGTTGTTAGTTGTTAGTTGTTAGTAGTTAGTATTAGTTATTAGTAGTTAGTTGTTAGTAGTTAGTTGTTAGTTTAGTAGTTAGTTAGTTGTTAGTTAGTTGTTAGTAGTTAGTTGTTAGTTGTTAGTTGTTAGTTAGTTGTTAGTTGTTAGTTGTTAGTTGTTAGTAGTTAGTTGTTAGTAGTTAGCTGTTAGTTGTTAGTAGTTAGTTGTTAGTTGTTAGTAGTTAGTTAGTTGTTAGTTGTTAGTTGTTAGTTGTTAGTTGTTAGTAGTTAGTTGTTAGTTGTTAGTAGTTAGTTGTTAGTTGTTAGTTGTTAGTTGTTAGCTGTTAGTTGTTAGTTGTTAGTTGTTAGTTGTTAGTTGTTAGTTGTTAGTTGTTAGTTGTTAGTAGTTAGTTGTTAGTTGTTAGCTGTTAGTTGTTAGTAGTTAGTTGTTAGTTGTTAGTAGTTAGCTGTTAGTTGTTAGTTGTTAGTAGTTAGCTGTTAGTTGTTAGTTGTTAGTTGTTAGTTGTTAGTTGTTAGTTGTTAGTAGTTAGCTGTTAGTTGTTAGTTGTTAGTTGTTAGTTGTTAGTTGTTAGTTGTTAGTTGTTAGTAGTTAGCTGTTAGTTGTTAGTAGTTAGCTGTTAGCTGTTAGCTGTTAGTTGTTAGTTGTTAGTTGTTAGTTGTTAGTTGTTAGTAGTTAGCTGTTAGTTGTTAGTTGTTAGTTGTTAGCTGTTAGCTGTTAGTTGTTAGTTGTTAGTTGTTAGTAGTTAGTTGTTAGTAGTTAGTTGTTAGTTGTTAGTTGTTAGTTGTTAGTTGTTAGTAGTTAGCTGTTAGTTGTTAGTTGTTAGTAGTTAGTTGTTAGTTGTTAGTAGTTAGTTGTTAGTTGTTAGTTGTTAGTTGTTAGCTGTTAGTTGTTAGTAGTTGTTAGTTAGTTTAGTTGTTAGTTAGTTAGTTGTTAGTAGTTAGTTGTTAGTAGTTAGTTTAGTTGTTAGTTGTTAGTAGTTAGTTGTTAGTTGTTAGTTGTTAGTAGTTAGTTGTTAGTTGTTAGTTGTTAGTTGTTAGTTGTTAGTTGTTAGTTGTTAGTTGTTAGTTGTTAGTAGTTAGCTGTTAGTTGTTAGTTGTTAGCTGTTAGTTGTTAGTTGTTAGTTGTTAGTTGTTAGTTGTTAGTAGTTAGCTGTTAGTTGTTAGTAGTTAGCTGTTAGTTGTTAGTTGTTAGTTGTTAGTTGTTAGTTGTTAGTAGTTAGCTGTTAGTTGTTAGTAGTTAGTTGTTAGTTGTTAGTTGTTAGTTGTTAGTTGTTAGTAGTTAGCTGTTAGTTGTTAGTTGTTAGTTGTTAGTTGTTAGTTGTTAGTAGTTAGCTGTTAGTTGTTAGTAGTTAGCTGTTAGTTGTTAGTAGTTAGCTGTTAGTTGTTAGTAGTTAGCTGTTAGTTGTTAGTTGTTAGTTGTTAGTTGTTAGTTGTTAGTAGTTAGCTGTTAGTTGTTAGTAGTTAGCTGTTGTTAGTAGTTAGCTGTTAGTTGTTAGTAGTTAGCTGTTAGTTGTTAGTAGTTAGCTGTTAGTTGTTAGTAGTTAGCTGTTAGTTGTTAGTAGTTAGCTGTTAGTTGTTAGTTGTTAGTTGTTAGTTGTTAGTTGTTAGTAGTTAGTTGTTAGTTGTTAGTTGTTAGTTGTTAGTTGTTAGCTGTTAGTTGTTAGCTGTTAGTTGTTAGCTGTTAGTTGTTAGCTGTTAGTTGTTAGCTGTTAGTTGTTAGCTGTTAGTTGTTAGCTGTTAGTTGTTAGTAGTTAGCTGTTAGTTGTTAGTAGTTAGCTGTTAGTTGTTAGTAGTTAGCTGTTAGTTGTTAGTTGTTAGTTGTTAGTTGTTAGTTGTTAGTAGTTAGTTGTTAGTTGTTAGTTGTTAGCTGTTAGTTGTTAGTAGTTAGTTGTTAGTTGTTAGTAGTTAGTTGTTAGCTGTTAGTTGTTAGTAGTTAGTAGTTAGTTGTTAGTTGTTAGTTGTTAGTTGTTAGTAGTTAGTTGTTAGTTGTTAGTTGTTAGTAGTTAGTAGTTAGTTGTTAGCTGTTAGTTGTTAGTTGTTAGTTGTTAGTTGTTAGTAGTTAGTTGTTAGTTGTTAGTTGTTAGTAGTTAGTAGTTAGTTGTTAGTTGTTAGTAGTTAGTTGTTAGTTGTTAGTAGTTAGTTGTTAGTTGTTAGTAGTTAGTTGTTAGTTGTTAGTAGTTAGTTGTTATGGCAGAGACACCCTTCCCTTCCCCACAGCCATGTTTTATTAAATAACTAACTAGCTAAGCAATGGGAGCATAACAAAACAACACTCAGCACGTGTCCCAAATCGAACCCTACATAGTGTCCCAAATCGAACCCTACATAGTGTCCCAAATCGAACCCGACATAGTGTCCCAAATCGAACCCTACATAGTGTCCCAAATCGAACCCGACATAGTGTCCCAAATCGAACCCTACATAGTGTCCCAAATCGAACCCTACATAGTGTCCCAAATCGAACCCTACATAGTGTCCCAAATCGAACCCTACATATTGTCCCAAATCGAACCCTACATAGTGTCCCAAATCGAACCCTACATAGTGTCCCAAATCGAACCCTACATAGTGTCCCAAATCGAACCCTACATAGTGTCCCAAATCGAACCCTACCTAGTGTCCCAAATCGAACCCTACATAGTGTCCCAAATCGAACCCTACATAGTGTCCCAAATCGAACCCTACATAGTGTCCCAAATCGAACCCTACATAGTGTCCCAAATCGAACCCTACATAGTGTCCCAAATCGAACCCGACATAGTGTCCCAAATCGAACCCTACATAGTGTCCCAAATCGAACCCTACATAGTGTCCCAAATCGAACCCTACATAGTGTCCCAAATCGAACCCTACATAGTGTCCCAAATCGAACCCTACATAGTGTCCCAAATCGAACCCTACATAGTGTCCCAAATCGAACCCTACATAGTGTCCCAAATCGAACCCTACATAGTGTCCCAAATCGAACCCTACATAGTGTCCCAAATCGAACCCTACATAGTGTCCCAAATCGAACCCTACATAGTGTCCCAAATCGAACCCTACATAGTGTCCCAAATCGAACCCTACATAGTGTCCCAAATCGAACCCTACATAGTGTCCCAAATCGAACCCTACATAGTGTCCCAAATCGAAACCCTACATGGTGTCCCAAATCGAACCCTACATAGTGTCCCAAATCGAACCCTACATGGTGTCCCAAATCGAACCCTACATAGTGTCCCAAATCGAACCCTACATAGTGTCCCAAATCGAACCCTACATAGTGTCCCAAATCGAACCCTACATAGTGTCCCAAATCGAACCCTACATGGAGTCCCAAATCGAACCCTACATAGTGTCCCAAATCAAACCCTACATAGTGCTCTACTTCTGACCAGAGCCCTGTGGACCAGGTACAAAGCTGTGACCTACATCGGGAATTGGGGCGCAAGAGGAGGATAACAAACTACCTCTCAGCAATGAGTCACCCACGTTTGGGTAGGTTGAGATTAGATAGACAGGCTAACTACCTCTCAGCAATGAGTCACCCACGTGTGGGTAGGTTGAGATTAGATAGACAGGCTAACTACCTCTCAGCAATGAGTCACCCACGTGTGGGTAGGTTGAGATTAGATAGACAGGCTAACTACCTCTCAGCAATGAGTCACCCACGTTTGGGTAGGTTGAGATTAGATAGACAGGCTAACTACCTCTCAGCAATGAGTCACCCACGTTTGGGTAGGTTGAGATTAGATAGACAGGCTAACTACCTCTCAGCAATGAGTCACCCACGTGTGGGTAGGTTGAGATTAGATAGACAGGCTAACTACCTCTCAGCAATGAGTCACCCACGTGTGGGTAGGTTGAGATTAGATAGACAGGCTAACTACCTCTCAGCAATGAGTCACCCACGTGTGGGTAGGTTGAGATTAGATAGACAGGCTAACTACCTCTCAGCAATGAGTCAC
The DNA here is from genome assembly GCF_023373465.1 of Oncorhynchus keta. Taxonomy (NCBI): domain Eukaryota; kingdom Metazoa; phylum Chordata; class Actinopteri; order Salmoniformes; family Salmonidae; genus Oncorhynchus; species Oncorhynchus keta. The sequence continues at coordinate 149,879 of NW_026290922.1, read as the reverse complement.
CCACGTTTGGGTAGGTTGAGATTAGATAGACAGGCTAACTACCTCTCAGCAATGAGTCACCCACGTTTGGGTAGGTTGAGATTAGATAGACAGGCTAACTACCTCTCAGCAATGAGTCACCCACGTGTGGGTAGGTTGAGATTAGATAGACAGGCTAACTACCTCTCAGCAATGAGTCACCCACGTGTGGGTAGGTTGAGATTAGATAGACAGGCTAACTACCTCTCAGCAATGAGTCACCCACGTGTGGGTAGGTTGAGATTAGATAGACAGGCTAACTACCTCTCAGCAATGAGTCACCCACGTGTGGGTAGGTTGAGATTAGATAGACAGGCTAACTACCTCTCAGCAATGAGTCACCCACGTGTGGGTAGATTGAGATTAGATAGACAGGCTAACTACCTCTCAGCAATGAGTCACCCACGTGTGGGTAGGTTGAGATTAGATAGACAGGCTAACTACCTCTCAGCAATTTTCTATTTGAGTCTAAAGTATGTTCCTATCAACTACTAAACTAAAGTCATTTTTTTACCTTTATTTAACAAGGCAAGTCAGTTAAGAACAAATTATTATTTTCAATGACGGCCTACGAACAATGAGTTAACTGCCTGTTCAGGGACAGAACGACAGATTTGTACCGTGTCAGCTCGGGGGTTTGAAATTGCAACCTTTTGGCGACTAGTCCAACGCTCTAACCACTAGGCTACCCTGCCGCCTCTACACTCTAACCACTAGGCTTACCCTGCCGCCTCTACACTCTAACCACTAGGCTACCCTGCCGCCTCTACACTCTAACCACTAGGCTACCCTGCCGCCTCTACACTCTAACCACTAGGCTTACCCTGCCGCCTCTACACTCTAACCACTGGGCTACCCTGCCGCCTCTACACTCTAACTACGAGGCTACCCTGCCGCCTCTACACTCTAACCACTAGGCTACCCTGCCACCTCTACACTCTAACCACTAGGCTACCCTGCCGGCTCTACACTCTAACCACTAGGCTACCCTGCCGCCTCTACACTCTAACCACTAGGCTACCCTGCCGCCTCTACACTCTAACCACTAGGCTACCCTGCCGCCTCTACACTCTAACCACTAGGCTACCCTGCCGCCTCTACACTCTAACCACTAGGCTACCCTGCCGGCTCTACACTCTAACCACTAGGCTACCCTGCCACCTCTACACTCTAACCACTAGGCTACCCTGCCGCCTCTACACTCTAACCACTAGGCTACCCTGCCGCCTCTACACTCTAACCACTAGGCTACCGAACCCTACATTCTAACCGAACCTCTACACTCTAACCACTAGGCTACCCTGCCGCCTCTACACTCTAACCACTAGGCCTAACCGAACCCTACACTCTAACCACTAGGCTACCCTGCCGCCTCTACACTCTAACCACTAGGCTACCGAACCCTACACTCTAACCGAACCTCTACACTCTAACCACTAGGCTACCCTGCCGCCTCTACACTCTAACCACTAGGCCTAACCGAACCCTACACTCTAACCGAACCTCTACACTCTAACCACTAGGCTACCCTGCCGCCTCTACACTCTAACCACTAGGCTACCTGCCTCTTCTACACTCTAACCACTAGGCTACCCTGCCGCCTCTACACTCTAACCACTAGGCTTACCCTGCCGCCTCTACACTCTAACCACTGGGCTACCCTGCCGCCTCTACACTCTAACCACTAGGCTACCCTGCCACCTCTACACTCTAACCACTAGGCTACCCTGCCGGCTCTACACTCTAACCACTAGGCTACCCTGCCGCCTCTACACTCTAACCACTAGGCTACCCTGCCGCCTCTACACTCTAACCACTAGGCTACCCTGCCGCCTCTACACTCTAACCACTAGGCTACCCTGCCGGCTCTACACTCTAACCACTAGGCTACCCTGCCGCCTCTACACTCTAACCACTAGGCTACCCTGCCGCCTCTACACTCTAACCACTAGGCTACCCTGCCGCCTCTACACTCTAACCACTAGGCTACCGAACCCTACACTCTAACCGAACCTCTACACTCTAACCACTAGGCTACCCTGCCGCCTCTACACTCTAACCACTAGGCCTAACCGAACCCTACACTCTAACCGAACCTCTACACTCTAACCACTAGGCTACCCTGCCGCCTCTACACTCTAACCACTAGGCTACCCTGCCGCCTCTACACTCTAACCACTAGGCGACCCTGCCGGCTCTACAGTCTAACCACTAGGCTACCCTGCCGCCTCTACACTCTAACCACTAGGCTACCCTGCCGCCTCTACACTCTAACCACTAGGCTACCCTTCGCCCCATTATAGCAATGGCTAGTTAATCTGGTGCACCCAACCAGTACCAACTAAATCAGTGGTAGCAGTTGAGCCTGGGGACCAGGTTAATGGTTAGTATATTGTGGGGCAGGCTATACTACTAAAATGATATCCCAAAAGGCACCCTATTCCTTTCATAGTGCACTACTGTTGACCAGGACCAATAGGGTCGGAAGGAGGGAGGTGACGGGGAGGAGAGAGGGGATGAGGTGGAGAGAGGTGATGGGGAGGAGAGAGGGGATGAGGAGGAGAGAGGTGATGGGGAGGAGAGAGGGGATGAGGTGGAGAGAGGTGATGGGGAGGAGAGAGGTGACAGGGAGGAGAGAGGGGATGAGGAGGAGAGAGGTGAGAGGGAGGAGAGAGGGGATGAGGAGGAGAGAGGTGATGAGGAGGAGAGAGGTGATGGGGAGGAGAGAGGGGATGAGGTGGAGAGAGGTGATGATGAGGAGAGAGGTGATGGGGAGGAGAGAGGTGATGGGGAGGAGAGAGGTGATGGGGAGGAGAGAGGGGATGAGGAGGAGAGAGGTGATGGGGAAGAGAGAGGTGATGGGGAGGAGAGAGGTGACAGGGAGGAGAGAGGTGATGAGGTGGAGAGAGGTGACGGGGAGGAGAGAGGTGATGAGGTGGAGAGAGGTGACGGGGAGGAGAGAGGTGATGGGGAAGAGAGAGGTGATGGGGAGGAGAGAGGTGACAGGGAGGAGAGAGGTGATGAGGTGGAGAGAGGTGACGGGGAGGAGAGAGGTGATGAGGTGGAGAGAGGTGATGGGGAGGAGAGAGGTGATGGGGAGGAGAGAGGTGATGAGGTGGAGAGAGGTGACGGGGAGGAGAGAGGTGATGAGGTGGAGAGAGGTGACGGGGAGGAGAGAGGTGATGAGAGTGATGGGGAGGAGAGAGGTGACGGGAGAGAGGTGGAGAGAGGTGATGGGGAGAGGAGGTGAGAGAGAGAGGTGACAGGGAGGAGAGAGGTGATGGAGGTGATGAGGTGGGGAGAGAGAGGTGAGGTGGAGAGAGGTGAGGGGAGGAGAGAGGTGATGAGGTGGAGAGAGGTGATGGGAGGAGAGAGGTGACAGGGAGGAGAGAGGTGATGAGGTGGAGAGAGGTGACGGGGAGGAGAGAGGATGAGGGGTGGATGAGGGTGAGGAGAGAGGGTGATGAGGGAGGGGAGGAGAGAGGTGACAGGGGAGGAGAGAGGTGAGGGGAGGAGAGAGAGGTGATGAGGAAGAGAGAGGTGATGGGGAGGAGAGAGGTGACAGGGAGGAGAGAGGTGATGAGGTGGAGAGAGGTGACGGGGAGGAGAGAGGTGATGAGGAGGAGAGAGGTGACGGGGAGGAGAGAGGTGGAGGGGTGAGGGGAGAGAGGGGGACGAGGAGAGAGGTGGGGAAGAGAGAGGTGATGGGGAGGAGAGAGGTGACAGGGAGGAGAGAGGTGATGAGGTGGAGAGAGGTGACGGGGAGGAGAGAGGTGATGAGGTGGAGAGAAGTGATGGGGAGGAGAGAGGTGACAGGGAGGAGAGAGGGGATGAGGAGGAGAGAGGTGACAGGGAAGAGAGAGGTGATGGGGAGGAGAGAGGTGACAGGGAGGAGAGAGGTGATGAGGTGGAGAGAGGTGATGGGGAGGAGAGAGGTGACAGGGAGGAGAGAGGGGATGAGGAGGAGAGAGGTGATGGGGAAGAGAGAGGTGATGGGGAGGAGAGAGGTGACAGGGAGGAGAGAGGTGATGAGGTGGCGAGAGGTGACGGGGAGGAGAGAGGTGATGGGGAGGAGAGAGGTGATGGGGAGGAGAGAGGTGATGGGGAGGAGAGAGGGGAGGATGAGGAGAGAGGTGACGGGGAGGAGAGAGGGGATGAGGAGGAGAGAGGGGAGGATGAGGAGAGAGGTGATGGGGAGGAGAGAGGTGATGGGGAGGAGAGAGGGGATGGGGAGGAGAGAGGGGATGGGGAGGAGAGAGGTGACGGGGAGGAGAGAGGTGATGGGGAGGAGAGAGGGGAGGATGAGGAGAGAGGTGACGGGGAGGAGAGAGGGGATGAGGAGGAGAGAGGGGAGGATGAGGAGAGAGGGGATGGGGAGGAGAGAGGGGATGGGGAGGAGAGAGGGGATGGGGAGGAGAGAGGGGATGGGGAGGAGAGAGGTGATGAGGAGGAGAGAGGGGAGGATGAGGAGAGAGGTGATGGGGAGGAGAGAGGGGATGGGGAGGAGAGAGGTGATGGGGAGGAGAGAGGGGATGGGGAGGAGAGAGGGGATGGGGAGGAGAGAGGGGATGGGGAGGAGAGAGGTGAGGGGGAGGAGAGAGGTGATGGGGAGGAGAGAGGGGAGGATGAGGAGAGAGGTAACGGGGAGGAGAGAGGGGATGAGGAGGAGAGAGGGGAGGATGAGGAGAGAGGTGACGGGGAGGAGAGAGGGGAGGATGAGGAGAGAGGTGATGGAGGGGATGAGAAGGAGAGAGGGGATGAGGGGATGAGGAGGAGAGAGGGGATGAGAAGGAGAGAGGGGATGAGAAGGAGAGAGGGGATGAGCAGGAGAGAGGGGATGAGGGGATGAGAAGGAGAGAAGGGATGAGGAGGAGAGAGGGGACCAGTAGGAGAGAGGTGACGAGGAGGAGAGAGGGGATGGGGAGGAGAGAGGGGATGAGGAGGAGAGGGGATGAGGAGGAGAGGGGATTGGGAGGAGAGAGGATTGGGAGGAGAGGGGATGGGGAGGATAGGGGATTGGGAGGAGAGGGGATGGGGAGGAGAGGGGATTGGGAGGAGAGAAGAGAAGCGTAGGAGAGGGAATGAGGAGGAGAGAAGAGAAGAGTAGGAGGATGAGGATGGGGATGAGAGAAGAGAAGAGTAGGAGAGGGGATGAGGAGGAGAGAAGAGAAGAGTAGGAGAGGGGATGAGGAGGAGAGAAGAGAAGAGTAGGAGAGGGGATGGGGAGGAGAGAAGAGAAGAGTAGGAGAGGGGATGGGGAGGAGAGAAGAGAAGAGTAGGAGAGGGGATGAGGAGGAGAGAAGAGAAGAGTAGGAGAGGGGATGGGGAGGAGAGAAGAGAAGAGTAGGAGAGGGGATGAGGAGGAGAGAAGAGAAGAGTAGGAGAGGGGATGGGGAGGAGAGGGGATGGGGAGGAGAGTGGTTTAACTTTCCACGCTAATATTGTAGGTGTGGAAAGAAAAAAAGGTTTCTACATTCTCTCAATTCCTTCTTCTCTCCTCTCCCCATTATCTCTCCTCTTCTCCTCATACCTTCTCCTCAACATCCCTTCTCCACCTCTTCTCTCCTCTTCTCTTCTCTCCTCCCCTTCCCCTCTCCTCCTCTTCATCCCCTCTCATCCCCATCCCCTCTCCTCCTCTTCATCCCCTCTCCTCCTCATCATCCCCTCTCCTCCTCTTCATCCCCTCTCCTCCTCTTCATCCCCTCTCGTCCCCATCCCCTCTCCTCATAATCCCCTCTCTCCTCCCCATCCCCTCATCCACTCTCTCCTCCCCATCCCCCATCCCCCATCTCCTCCCCCATCCTCTCTCTCCTCCCCATCCCCCATCCCCTCTCTCCTCCCCCATCCTCTCTCTCCTCCCCATCCCCCATCCCCTCTCTCCTCCTCATCCTCTCTCCTCCTCATCCCCCTTCCCCTCTCTCCTCCTCATCCTCTCTCCTCACCATCCCCCATCCCCTCTCTCCTCCTCATCCCCTCTCCTCCCCATCCCCCATCCCCACTCTCCTCCTCATCCCCTCTCCTCCCCATCCCCCATCCTCCATCCCCTCTCTCCTCCTCCATCCCCACTCTCCTCCTCATCCCCTCTCTTCTCCATCCCCCATCCCATCCCCTCTCCTCCCCATCGCCCATCCCCTCTCCTCCCCATCCCCATCCTCCATCCCCTCTCTCCTCCTCATCCCCTCTCTTCTCCATCCCTCCTCCCCTCTCCTCCCCATCGCCCATCCCCTCTCTCCTCCCCATCCCCTCTCCTCCTCATCCCCTCTCCTCCTCATCCCCTCTCCTCCTCTTCATCCCCTCTCGTCCCCATCCCCTCTCCTCATAATCCCCTCTCTCCTCCTCATCTTCTCTCCTCTCCTCCTCATACCCTCTCTCCTCCCCATCCCCTCATCCACTCTCTCCTCCCATCCAATCTCCTCCCCATCCCCCATCCCCCATCCTCTCTCTCCTCCCCATCCCCCATCCCCTCTCTCCTCCCCCATCCTCTCTCTCCTCCCCATCCCCCATCCCCTCTCTCCTCCTCATCCTCTCTCCTCCTCATCCCCCTTCCCCTCTCTCCTCCTCATCCTCTCTCCTCATCATCCCCATCCCCTCTCTACTCCTCATCCCCTCTCCTCCCCATCCCCCATCCCCACTCTCCTCCTCATCCCCTCTCCTCCCCATCCCCCATCCTCCATCCCCTCTCTCCTCCTCCATCCCCTCTCTACTCCTCATCCCCTCTCCTCCCCATCCCCCATCCCCACTCTCCTCCTCATCCCCTCTCCTCCCCATCCCCCATCCTCCATCCCCTCTCTCCTCCTCCATCCCCACTCTCCTCCTCATCCCCTCTCCTCCCCATCGCCCATCCTCCATCCCCTCTCTCCTCCTCATCCCCTCTCTTCTCCATCCCTCCTCCCCTCTCCTCCCCATCCCACATCCCCTCTCCTCCCGATCCCCTCTCCTCCCCATCCCCTCTCTCCTCCCCATCCCCTCTCCTCCCCATCCCCCATCCCCTCTCCTCCCCATCCCCCATCCACTCTCCTCCCAACCCCCATCCCCTCCCCATCCCCCATCCCCTCTCCTCCCCACCCCCTCTCTCCTCCCCATCCCCTCTCCTCCCCATCCCCCATCCACTCTCCTCCCCATCCCCCATCCCACATCCCCTCTCCTCCCGATCCCCTCTCCTCCCCATCCCCTCTCTCCTCCCCATCCCCTCTCCTCCCCATCCCCCATCCCCTCTCCTCCCCATCCCCCATCCACTCTCCTCCCCACCCCCTCCCCTCCCCATCCCCCATCCCCTCCTCCCCACCCCCTCTCTCCTCCCCATCCCCTCTCCTCCCCATCCCCCATCCACTCTCCTCCCCATCCCCCATCCCCTCTCCTCCCCATCCCCTCTCCTCCTCATCCCCTCTCCTCCCCATCCCCTCTCTCCTCCTCATCCCCTCTCTCCTCCTCATCCCCTCTCCTCCCCATCCCCCATCCCCTCTCCTCTCCATCCCCCATCCACTCTCTCCTCCTCATCCCCTCTCCTCCCCATCCCCCATCCCCTCTCCTCCCCATCCCCCATCCACTCTCCTCCCCATCCCCCATCCCATCCCCTCTCCTCCCCATCCCCTATCCCATCCCCTCTCCTCCCCATCCCCCATCCCATCCCCTCTCCTCCCCATCCCATCCCCATCCCCTCTCTCCTCCTCATCTTCTCTCATCTCCTCCCCATCCCCTCATCCACTCTCTCCTCCCATCCCATCTCCTCCCCATCCCCCATCCCCTCTCTCCTCCTCATCCTCTCTCCTCCTCATCCCCCTTCCCCTCTCTCCTCCTCATCCTCTCTCCTCATCATCCCCCATCCCCTCTCTCCTCCTCATCCCCTCTCCTCCCCATCCCCCATCCCCACTCTCCTCCTCATCCCCTCTCCTCCCCATCCCCATCCTCCATCCCCTCTCTCCTCCTCCATCCCCTCTCTCCTCCTCATCCCCTCTCTTCTCCATCCCCCATCCCATCCCCTCTCCTCCCCATCGCCCATCCCCTCTCCTCCCCATCCCCATCCTCCATCCCCTCTCTCCTCCTCATCCCCTCTCTTCTCCATCCCTCATCCCCTCTCCTCCCCATCGCCCATCCCCTCTCTCCTCCCCATCCCCTCTCCTCCTCATCCCCTCTCCTCCTCATCCCCTCTCCTCCCCATCCCCCATCCTCCATCCCCTCTCTTCTCCTCATCCTCTCTCCTCCCCATCCCCCATCCCCTCTCCTCCCCACCCCCATCCCCCATCCCCTCTCCTCCCCATCCCCCATCCACTCTCCTCCCCATCCCCATCCCCTCTCCTCCCCATCCCCATCCACTCTCCTCCCCATCCCCGATCCCCTCTCCTCCCCATCCCCTCTCTCCTCCCCATCCCCTCTCCTCCCCATCCCCCATCCCCTCTCCTCCCCATCCCCCATCCACTCTCCTCCCCACCCCCCATCCCCTCCCCATCCCCCATCCCCTCTCCTCCCCACCCCCTCTCCCTCCCCATCCCCTCTCTCCTCCCCATCCCCCATCCACTCTCCTCCCCATCCCCCATCCCCTCTCCTCTCCTCCCCCATCCCCTCTCCTCCCCATCCACTCTCTCCTCCTCATCCCCCATCCCCTCTCCTCCCCATCCCCTCTCTCCTCCTCATCCCCTCTCCGCCCCATCCTCCATCCCCTCTCCTCTCCATCCCCCATCCACTCTCTCCTCCCCATCCCCCATCCCCTCTCCTCCCCATCCCCCATCCCCTCTCCTCCCCATCCCCCATCCACTCTCCTCCCCATCCCCCATCCCATCCCCTCTCCTCCCATCCCCCATCCCATCCCCTCTCCTCCCCATTCCCCATCCCCTCTCCTCCCCATCCCCCATCCCCATTCCTCCCCATCCCCCATCCACTCTCTCCTCCTCATCCCCCATCCCCTCTCCTCCCCATCCCCTCTCTCCTCCTCATCCCCTCTCCGCCCCATCCCCCATCCCCTCTCTCCTCCCCATCCCCTCTCCTCCCATCCCCATCCCCTCTCTCCTCCTCATCCCCTCTCCTCCCCATCCCCCATCCCCTCTCTCCTCCTCATCCCCTCTCCTCCCCATCCCCCATCCACTCTCTCCTCCTCATCCCCTCTCCTCCCCATCCCCCATCCCCTCTCCTCCCCATCCCCTCTCTCCTCCTCATCCCCTCTCCTCCCCATCCCCCATCCCCTCTCCTCTCCATCCCCCATCCACTCTCTCCTCCTCATCCCCTCTCCCTCCCCATCCCCCATCCCCTCTCCTCCCCATCCCCTCTCTCCTCCTCATCCTCTCTCCTCCCCATCCCCCATCCCCTCTCCTCTCCATCTCCCATCCACTCTCTCCTCCCCATCCCCTCTCTCTCCTCATCCCCTCTCCTCCCCATCCCCCATCCCCTCTCCTCTCCATCCCCCATCCACTCTCTCCTCCTCATCCCCTCTCCTCCCCATCTCACATCCCCTCTCCTCTCCATCCCCCATCCTCTCCATCCCCCCTTCTTTCTTCTCTTCTCCAAGTGTTTTAACTAGCTGTTGGAATCCCATCATTAGCAGTGATTTTAGACTCGACTACAGACTCTCTGGATGGAATGTGTGTTGCCTAGCAACTAATGGTTGTTTCCGTGGTGACAACAATACCCCAAGCCCACTGTTTCTGTAATGGAGGAGTCGGCTCAACACACTGTGTGGTCCACAAACACACACACACACACACACACACACACACACACACACACACACACACACACACACACACACACACACACACACACACACACACACACACACACACACACACACACACACACACACACACACACACACAAAGTATCCTAACCACAGTCATATGTGAAAGGATCCTGGTATGGATAAGATAGATATGCAGATAGATATGCAGATAGATATGCAGATAGATATGCAGATAGATATGCAGATAGATATGCAGATAGATATGCAGATAGATATGCAGGTATGCTTACAATCATAATATTTATCTGTAATATCTACAATTGTACATCATACATATATAATTCATCCATCTTCTCTCCTATCACTCAGTTACTGTTTATCTACTATATATGCTACAGATACTGTTTATCTACTATATATATACAACAGATACTGTTTATCTACTATATATACTACAGATACTGTTTATCTACTATATATACTACAGATACTGTTAATGTACTATATATACTACAGATACTGTTTATCTACTATATATATTACATATACTGTTTATCTACTATACTACAGATACTGTTTATCTACTATATATACTACAGATACTGTTTATCTACTATATATACTACAGATACTGTTTATCTACTATATATATTACATATACTGTTTATCTACTATACTACAGATACTGTTTATCTACTATATATACTACAGATACTGTTTATCTACTATATATACTACAGATACTGTTTATCTACTATATATATACTAAATATTATGTTTATCTACTATATATACTACAGATACTGTTTATCTACTATATATATACTACAGATACTGTTTATCTACTATATATACTACATATACTGTTTATCTACTATACTACAGATACTGTTTATCTACTATATATACTACAGATACTGTTTATCTACTATATATACTACAGATACTGTTTATCTACTATATATATACTACAGATACTGTTTATCTACTATATATATACTACAGATACTGTTTATCTACTATATATATACTACAGATACTGTTTATCTACTATATATATATTACAGATACTGTTTATCTACTATATATACTACAGATACTGTTTATCTACTCGATATATATCAGATACTGTTTATCTACTATATATACTACAGATACTGTTTATCTACTATATATATTACATATACTGTTTATCTACTATACTACAGATACTGTTTATCTACTATATATATTACAGATACTGTTTATCTACTATATATACTACAGATACTGTTTATCTACTATATATATTACAGATACTGTTTATCTACTATATATATACTACAGATACTGTTTATCTACTATATATACTACATATACTGTTTATCTACTATATATACTACAGATACTGTTTATCTAGTATATATATTACAGATACTGTTTATCTACTATATATACTACAGATACTGTTTATCTACTATATATATTACAGATACTGTTTATCTACTATATATATATACTACAGATACTGTTTATCTACTATATATACTACAGATACTGTTTATCTACTATATATACTACAGATACTGTTTATCTAGTATATATATTACAGATACTGTTTATCTACTATATATACTACAGATACTGTTTATCTACTATATTACATTTACATTTAAGTCATTTAGCAGACGCTCTTATCCAGAGCGACTTACAAATTGGTGCATTCACCTTATGACATCCAGTAGAGCAGTCACTTTACAATAGTGCATCTAAATCTTAAAGGGGGGTGGGGGGGGAAGAAGGATTACTTATCCTATCCTAGGTATTCCTTAAAGAGGTGGGGTTTCAGGTGTCTCCGGAAGGTGGTGATTGACTCCGCTGTCCTGGCGTCGTGAGGGAGTTTGTTCCACCATTGGGGGGCCAGAGCAGCGAACAGTTTTGACTGGGCTGAGCGGGAACTGTACTTCCTCAGTGGTAGGGGGGCGAGCAGGCCAGAGGTGGATGAACGCAGTGCCCTTGTTTGGGTGTAGGGCCTGATCAGAGCCTGGAGGTACTGAGGTGCCGTTCCCCTCACAGCTCCGTAGGCAAGCACCATGGTCTTGTAGCGGATGCGAGCTTCAACTGGAAGCCAGTGGAGAGAGCAGAGGAGCGGGGTGGCGTGAGAGAACTTGGGAAGGTTGAACATCAGACGGGCTGCGGCGTTCTGGATGAGTTGTAGGGGTTTAATGGCACAGGCAGGGAGCCCAGCCAACAGCGAGTTGCAGTAATCCAGACGGGAGATGACAAGTGCCTGGATTAGGACCTGCGCCGCTTCCTGTGTGAGGCAGGGTCGTACTCTGCGGATGTTGTAGAGCATGAACCTACAGGAACGGGCCACCGCCTTGATGTTAGTTGAGAACGACAGGGTGTTGTCCAGGATCACGTCAAGGTTCTTGGCGCTCTGGGAGGAGGACACAATGGAGTTGTCAACCGTGATGGCGAGATCATGGAACGGGCAGTCCTTCCCCGGGAGGAAGAGCAGCTCCGTCTTGCCGAGGTTCAGCTTGAGGTGGTGATCCGTCATCCACACTGATATGTCTGCCAGACATGCAGAGATGCGATTCGCCACCTGGTCATCAGAAGGGGGAAAGGAGAAGATCAATTGTGTGTCGTCTGCATAGCAATGATAGGAGAGACCATGTGAGGTTATGACAGAGCCAAGTGACTTGGTGTATAGCGAGAATAGGAGAGGGCCTAGAACAGAGCCCTGGGGGACACCAGTGGTGAGAGCGCGTGGTGAGGAGACAGATTCTCGCCACGCCACCTGGTAGGAGCGACCTGTCAGGTAGGACGCAATCCAAGCGTGGGCCGCGCCGGAGATGCCCAACTCGGAGAGGGTGGAGAGGAGGATCTGATGGTTCACAGTATCGAAGGCAGCCGATAGGTCTAGAAGGATGAGAGCAGAGGAGAGAGAGTTAGCTTTAGCAGTGCGGAGCGCCTCCGTGATACAGAGAAGAGCAGTCTCAGTTGAATGACTAGTCTTGAAACCTGACTGATTTGGATCAAGAAGGTCATTCAGAGAGAGATAGCGGGAGAGCTGGCCAAGGACGGCACGTTCAAGAGTTTTGGAGAGAAAAGAAAGAAGGGATACTGGTCTGTAGTTGTTGACATCGGAGGGATCGAGTGTAGGTTTTTTCAGAAGGGGTGCAACTCTCGCTCTCTTGAAGACGGAAGGGACGTAGCCAGCGGTCAGGGATGAGTTGATGAGCGAGGTTAGGTAAGGGAGAAGGTCTCCGGAAATGTTCTGGAGAAGAGAGGAGGGGATAGGGTCAAGCGGGCAGGTTGTTGGGCGGCCGGCCGTCACACGATGCGAGATTTCATCTGGAGAGAGAGGGGAGAAAGAGGTCAGAGCACAGGGTAGGGCAGTGTGAGTAGAACCAGCGGTGCCGTTTGACTTAGCAAACGAGGATCGGATGTCGTCGACCTTCTTTTCAAAATGGTTGACGAAGTCATCTGCAGAGAGGGAGGAGGGGAGGGGAGGGGGAGGAGGATTCAGGAGGGAGGAGAAGGTGGCAAAGAGCTTCCTAGGGTTAGAGGCAGATGCTTGGAATTTAGAGTGGTAGAAAATGGCTTTAGCAGCAGAGACAGAGGAGGAAAATGTAGAGAGGAGGGAGTGAAAGGATGCCAGGTCCGCAGGGAGGCGAGTTTTCCTCCATTTCCGCTCGGCTGCCCGGAGCCCTGTTCTGTGAGCTCGCAATGAGTCGTCGAGCCACGGGCGGGAGGGGAGGACCGAGCCGGCCTGGAGGATAGGGGACATAGAGAGTCAAAGGATGCAGAAAGGGAGGAGAGGAGGGTTGAGGAGGCAGAATCAGGAGATAGGTTGGAGAAGGTTTGAGCAGAGGGAAGAGATGATAGGATGGAAGAGGAGAGAGTAGCGGGGAGAGAGAGCGAAGGTTGGGACGGCGCGATACCATCCGAGTAGGGGCAGTGTGGGAGGTGTTGGATGAGAGCGAGAGGGAAAAGGATACAAGGTAGTGGTCGGAGACTTGGAGGGGAGTTGCAATGAGGTTAGTGGAAGAACAGCATCTAGTAAAGATGAGGTTGAGCGTATTGCCTGCCTTGTGAGTAGGGGGGGGGAAGGTGAGAGGGTGAGGTCAAAAGAGGAGAGGAAAGAAGGAGGCAGAGAGGAATGAGTCAAAGGTAGACGTGGGAGGTTAAAGTCGCCCAGCACTGTGAGAGGTGAGCCGTCCTCAGGAAAGGAGCTTATCAAGGTATCAAGCTCATTGATGAACTCTCCGAGGGAACCTGGAGGGCGATAAATGATAAGGATGTTAAGCTTGAAAGGGCTGGTAACTGTGACAGCATGGAATTCAAAGGAGGCGATAGACAGATGGGTAAGGGGAGAAAGAGAGAATGACCACTTGGGAGAGATGAGGATCCCGGTGCCACCACCCCGCTGACCAGAAGCTCTCGGGGTGTGCGAGAACACGTGGGCGGACGAAGAGAGAGCAGTAGGAGTAGCAGTGTTGTCTGTGGTGATCCATGTTTCCGTCAGTGCCAAGAAGTCGAGGGACTGGAGGGAGGCATAGGCTGAGATGAACTCTGCCTTGTTGGCCGCAGATCGGCAGTTCCAGAGGCTACCGGAGACCTGGAACTCCACGTGGGTCGTGCGCGCTGGGACCACCAGATTAGGGTGGCCGCGGCCACGCGGTGTGGAGCGTTTGTATGGTCTGTGCAGAGAGGAGAGAACAGGGATAGACAGACACATAGTTGACAGGCTACAGAAGAGGCTACGCTAATGCAAAGGAGATTGGAATGACAAGTGGACTACACGTCTCGAATGTTCAGAAAGTTAAGCTTACGTAGCAAGAATCTTATTGACTAAAATGATTAAAATGATACAGTACTGCTGAAGTAGGCTAGCTGGCAGTAGCTGCGTTGTTGACACTACACTAATCAAGTCGTTCCGTTGAGTGTAATAGTTTCTGCAGTGCTGCTATTCGGGGGCTAGCTGGCTAGCTAGCAGTGTTGTTTACGTTACGTTGCGTTAAAAGAACGACAATAGCTGGCTAGCTAACCTAGAAAATCGCTCTAGACTACACACTTATCTTTGATACAAAGACGGCTATGTAGCTAGCTGTGTAGCTAGCTACGATCAAACAAATCAAAACGTTGTACTGTAATGAAATGAAATGAAAATGTGATACTACCTGTGAATGCGACCGGGTTGTTGAGTCCTATTCGGTAGTCGTTGGCTAGCTGTCGGCTAGCTGTTGGCTAGCTGTTGGCTAGCTGTTGGCTAGCTAGCAGAGTCTCCTACGTTAAGGACGACAGATAGCTGGCTAGCTAACCTCGGTAAGTTAAGATAATCACTCTAAGACTACACAATTATCTTGGATACGAAGACAGCAAGACAGCTATGTAGCTTGCTAACACTACACTAATCAAGTCGTTCAGTTGAGTGTAATAGTTACTACAGTGCTGCTAATCGGTGTGCGTTTGCTATGTGGCTAGCTGCTGGGCAGTAGACTACGTTAGGACGACGAAATACGATAATTATGCAATTATCTTTGATACAAAGACGGCTATGTAGCTAGCTAAGAAGAAATTGCTAAGATTAGACAAATCAAACCGTTGTACTATAATGAATGTAATGAAAAAGTTATACTACCTGCGGAGCGAAGTGCCGATGCGACCGCTCGCTCCAACCCGGAGTAAAAGTAAAAGTATATATACTACAGATACTGTTTATCTACTATATATACTACAGATACTGTTTATCTACTATATATATTACAGATACTGTTTATCTACTATATATACTACATATACTACATATATACTACACACTACAGATACAGATACAGATATAGACACTACAGATACAGATACAGACACTACAGATAAAGATACAGATACAGATATAGACACTACAGATACAGATACAGACACTACAGATAAAGATACAGATACAGATATAGACACTACAGATAGAGATATAGACACTACAGATACAGATATAGACACTACAGATACAGATACAGATACAGATATAGACACTACAGATACAGATACAGACACTACAGATAAAGATACAGATACAGATATAGACACTACAGATAGAGATATAGACACTACAGATACCGATACAGACACTACAGATACATATACAGATACAGATATAGACACTACAGATACAGATACAGACACTACAGATACAGATACAGATACAGATACAGACACTACAGATACAGATACAGATATAGACACTACAGATACAGATACAGATATAGACACTACAGATACAGATACAGATATAGACACAGATACAGATACAGATACAGACACTACAGATACAGATACAGATATAGACACTACAGATACAGATACAGATATAGACACTACAGATACAGATACAGATACAGACACTACAGATACAGACACTACAGATACAGATATATACACTACAGATACAGATATAGACACAGATACAGATACAGATACAGACACTACAGATACAGATATAGACACTACAGATACAGATACAGATATAAACACTACAGATACAGATATAGACACTACAGATACAGATATAGACACAGATACAGATACAGATACAGATATAGACACTACAGATACAGATACAGATATAGACACTACAGATACAGATACAGATATAGACACTACAGATACAGATACAGATATAGACACTACAGATACAGATACAGATATAGACACTACAGATACAGATATAGACACTACAGATACAGATACAGACACTACAGATACAGATATAGACACTACAGATACAGATATAGACACTACAGATACAGATATAGACACTACAGATACAGATACTACAGATACAGATACAGACACTACAGATACAGATACAGATACATATATAGATATAGACATTATAGATACAGACACTACAGATACAGATATAGACACTACAGATACAGATACAGACACTACAGATACAGATACAGATACATATATAGATATAGACATTATAGATACAGACACTACAGATACAGATATAGACACTACAGATACAGATATAGACACTACATATACAGATATAGACACTACAGATACAGATACAGATATAGACACTACAGACACAGATATATACACTACAGATACAGATACAGATACAGACACTACAGATACATATATAGACACTACAGATACAGATACAGATATAGACACTACATATACAGATACAGATACAGACACTACAGATACAGATACAGACACTACAGATACAGATACAGATACATATATAGATATAGACATTATAGATACAGACACTACAGATACAGATACAGATATAGACACTACAGATACAGATATAGACACTACAGATACAGATACAGATATAGACACTACAGACACAGATATAGACACTACAGATACAGATACAGATACAGACACTACAGATACAGATACAGATATAGACACTACAGATACAGATACAGATATAGACACAGATACAGATACAGATACAGACACTACAGATACAGATACAGATATAGACACTACAGATACAGATACAGATATAGACACTACAGATACAGATACAGATACAGACACTACAGATACAGACACTACAGATACAGATATATACACTACAGATACAGATATAGACACAGATACAGATACAGATACAGACACTACAGATACAGATATAGACACTACAGATACAGATACAGATATAAACACTACAGATACAGATATAGACACTACAGATACAGATATAGACACAGATACAGATACAGATACAGATACAGATATAGACACTACAGATACAGATACAGATATAGACACTACAGATACAGATACAGATACAGACACTACAGATACAGATACAGATATAGACACTACAGATACAGATACAGATATAGACACTACAGATACAGATATAGACACTACAGATACAGATACAGACACTACAGATACAGATATAGACACTACAGATACAGATATAGACACTACAGATACAGATATAGACACTACAGATACAGATACTACAGATACAGATACAGACACTACAGATACAGATACAGATACATATATAGATATAGACATTATAGATACAGACACTACAGATACAGATATAGACACTACAGATACAGATACAGACACTACAGATACAGATACAGATACATATATAGATATAGACATTATAGATACAGACACTACAGATACAGATATAGACACTACAGATACAGATACAGATATAGACACTACATATACAGATATAGACACTACAGATACAGATACAGATATAGACACTACAGACACAGATATAGACACTACAGATACAGATACAGACACTACAGATACAGATATAGACACTACAGATACAGATACAGATATAGACACTACATATACAGATACAGATACAGACACTACAGATACAGATACAGATACAGACACTACAGATACAGATACAGATACATATACAGATATAGACATTATAGATATAGACACTACAGATACAGATACAGATATAGACACTACATATACAGATATAGACACTACATATACAGATACAGATACAGACACTACAGATACAGATATAGACACTACAGACAGATATAGACACTACAGATACATATACAGATACATATATAGATATAGACATTATAGATACAGACACTACAGATACAGATATAGACATTACAGATACAGATACAGATATAGACACTACAGATACAGATATAGACACTACAGATACAGATACAGATATAGACACTACAGATACAGATACAGATATAGACATTACAGATACAGATACAGATATAGACACTACAGATACAGATATAGACACTACAGATACAGATATAGACACTACAGATACAGATATAGACACTACAGATACAGATATAGACACTACAGATACAGATATAGACACTACAGATACAGATACAGATATAGACACTACAGATACAGATATAGACACTACAGATACAGATACAGATATATACACTACAGATACAGATACAGATATAGACACTACAGATACAGATACAGATACATATATAGATATAGACATTATAGATACAGACACTACAGATACAGATATATACATTAGAGATACAGATACAGATACAGATATAGACACTACAGATACAGATACAGATATAGACACTACAGATACAGATACCGATACATATATAGATATAGACATTATAGATACAGACACTACAGATACAGATATATACATTAGAGATACAGATACAGATACAGACACTACAGATACAGATACAGATATAGACACTACAGATACAGATATAGACACTACAGATACAGATACAGATATAGACACTACAGATACAGATACAGATATAGACACTACAGATACAGATACAGACACTACAGATACAGATATAGACACTACAGATACAGATATAGACACTACAGATACAGATACAGACACTACAGATAAAGATACAGATATAGACACTACAGACACAGATACAGATATAGACACTACAGATACAGATACAGACACTACAGATACAGATATAGACACTACAGATACAGATATAGACACTACAGATACCGATACAGACACTACAGATACAGATACAGACACTACAGATAAAGATACAGATATAGACACTACAGATACAGATATAGACACTACAGATACCGATATAGACACTACAGATACAGATACAGACACTACAGATACAGCTATAGACACTACAGATACAGATATAGACACTACAGATACAGATACAGACACTACAGATACAGATATAGACACTACAGATACAGATATAGACACTACAGATACCGATACAGACACTACAGATACAGATACAGACACTACAGATACAGATACAGACACTACAGATAAAGATACAGATATAGACACTACAGACACAGATACAGATATAGACACTACAGATACAGATACAGACACTACAGATACAGATATAGACACTACAGATACCGATAAAGACACTACAGATACAGATACAGACACTACAGATAAAGATACAGATATAGACACTACAGATACAGATATAGACACTACAGATACAGATACAGATATAGACACTACAGATACAGATATAGACACTACAGATACAGATACAGACACTACAGATAAAGATACAGATATAGACACTACAGACACAGATACAGATATAGACACTACAGACACAGATACAGATATAGACACTACAGACACAGATACAGATATAGACACTACAGATACAGATACAGACACTACAGATACAGATATAGACACTACAGATACAGATATAGACACTACAGATACAGATACAGACACTACAGATACAGATATAGACACTACAGATACAGATACAGATATAGACACTACAGATACAGATATAGACACTACAGATACAGATACAGATATAGACACTACAGACACAGATACAGATATAGACACTACAGATACAGATACAGACACTACAGATACAGATATAGACACTACAGATACAGATATAGACACTACAGATACAGATACAGACACTACAGATACAGATATAGACACTACAGATACAGATATAGACACTACAGATACAGATATAGACACTACAGATACAGATATAGACATTACAGATACAGACACTACAGATACAGATATAGACACTACAGATACAGATATAGACACTACAGATACAGATACAGACACTACAGATACAGATATAGACACTACATTTACAGATATAGACACTACAGATACAGATATAGACACTACAGATACAGATATAGACACTACAGATACAGATACAGATACAGATATAGACACTATAGATACAGATATAGACACTACAGATACAGATACAGATATATACACTACAGATACAGATACAGATATAGACACTACAGATACAGATACAGATACATATATAGATATAGACATTATAGATACAGACACTACAGATACAGATATATACATTAGAGATACAGATACAGATACAGATATAGACACTACAGATACAGATACAGATATAGACACTACAGATACAGATACCGATACATATATAGATATAGACATTATAGATACAGACACTACAGATACAGATATATACATTAGAGATACAGATACAGATACAGACACTACAGATACAGATACAGATATAGACACTACAGATACAGATATAGACACTACAGATACAGATACAGATATAGACACTACAGATACAGATACAGATATAGACACTACAGATACAGATACAGACACTACAGATACAGATATAGACACTACAGATACAGATATAGACACTACAGATACAGATACAGACACTACAGATACAGATATAGACACTACAGATACAGATACAGATACAGACACTACAGATACAGATACAGACACTACAGATACAGATATAGACACTACAGATACAGATATAGACACTACAGATACCGATACAGACACTACAGATACAGATACAGACACTACAGATAAAGATACAGATATAGACACTACAGATACAGATATAGACACTACAGATACCGATATAGACACTACAGATACAGATACAGACACTACAGATAAAGATACAGATATAGACACTACAGACACAGATACAGATATAGACACTACAGATACAGATACAGACACTACAGATACAGATATAGACACTACAGATACAGATATAGACACTACAGATACAGATACAGACACTACAGATACAGATATAGACACTACAGATACAGATATAGACACTACAGATACAGATATAGACACTACAGATACCGATACAGACACTACAGATACAGATACAGACACTACAGATACAGATACAGACACTACAGATAAAGATACAGATATAGACACTACAGATACAGATATAGACACTACAGATACCGATATAGACACTACAGATACAGATACAGACACTACAGATAAAGATACAGATATAGACACTACAGACACAGATACTACAGACACAGATACAGATATAGACACTACAGATACAGATACAGACACTACAGATACAGATATAGACACTACAGATACCGATATAGACACTACAGATACAGATACAGACACTACAGATAAAGATACAGATATAGACACTACAGATACAGATATAGACACTACAGATACAGATATAGACACTACAGATACAGATACAGACACTACAGATAAAGATACAGATATAGACACTACAGACACAGATATAGACACTACAGATACAGATACAGACACTACAGATACAGATATAGACACTACAGATACAGATATAGACACTACAGATACAGATACAGACACTACAGATACAGATATAGACACTACAGATACAGATACAGATACAGACACTACAGATACAGATATAGACACTACAGATACAGATACAGACACTACAGACACTACAGATATAGACACTACAGATACAGATATAGACACTACAGATACAGATACAGACACTACAGATACAGATATAGACACTACAGATACAGATACAGATATAGACACTACAGATACAGATACAGATATAGACACTACAGACACAGATACAGATATAGACACTACAGATACAGATACAGACACTACAGATACAGATATAGACACTACAGATACAGATATAGACACTACAGATACAGATACAGACACTACAGATACAGATATAGACACTACAGATACAGATACAGATATAGACACTACAGATACAGATATAGACACTACAGATACAGATATAGACACTACAGATACAGATATAGACACTACAGATACAGATACAGACACTACAGATACAGATATAGACACTACAGATACAGATACAGATATAGACACTACAGATACAGATACAGATATAGACACTACAGACACAGATACAGATATAGACACTACAGACACAGATACAGACACTACAGATACAGATATAGACACTACAGATACAGATATAGACACTACAGATACAGATACAGACACTACAGATACAGATATAGACACTACAGATACAGATACAGATATAGACACTACATATACAGATATAGACACTACAGATACAGATATAGACACTACAGATACAGATATAGACATTACAGATACAGACACTACAGATACAGATATAGACACTACAGATACAGATATAGACACTACAGATACAGATATAGACACTACAGATACAGATACAGACACTACAGATACAGATATAGACACTACAGATACAGATATAGACACTACAGATACAGATACAGATACAGATATAGACACTACAGATACAGATACAGATACAGACACTAAAGACACCTCCGGCAAACTGCTATGTAATTGCCCGTGTGTGTGTGAGGTTTGGTGTGTGATCACATGTTGACCAGTAGATGGCAGCGTAACCTTTCTGTTGAATTGTTGAACTTCTCCCAGTTGAATCGCTCATGGATCGCCAGAGGATCTCAAACCGACACATTCAACTTTGACTTCATCACATTATCATTATTTGTAAATACTGTTACAAAGAAATCGTTTTTCCTGAGTTAAGTACCATGTATACCAAAGGTAGTCTGTAATGTCTTGGTTAATGAGTTACAGACGGTTAATTTAACTTAAAATAAGCAGTTTGTTTAAGACAATGGAATTAGCAATAATGTCTTGGTTAATGAGTTACAGACGGTTAATTTAACTTAAAATAAGCAGTTTGTTTAAGACAATAACTTGCTACTGTAATACATTGCATTTGTTGCTTGCTGTTGGTTTTGTGTGAGAAAGGTGATTTAAGGAATGTAAAGTTGTATGATGGTTGTATGATGATCTCTCTTTTAACTTAAAAACATTAACCCTTTACCCTCATGAGAATTGGCCTATATGGATAATATATATATATAATATATATGGATGTTTCTTATGGATTGGGCTAAATTTAAGGAATGTAAAGTTGTTTGGAGATAAAGGGAACAGTTTGGAGATAATGGGAACAGTTTGGAGATAATGGGAACAGTTTGGAGATAAAGGGAACAGTTTGGAGATAAAGGGAACAGTTTGGAGATAATGGGAACAGTTTGGAGATAAAGGGAACAGTTTGGAGATAAAGGGAACAGTTTGGAGATAAAGGGAACAGTTTGGAGATAAAGGGAACAGTTTGGAGATAAAGGGAACAGTTTGGAGATAATGGGAACAGTTTGGAGATAATGGGAACAGTTTGGAGATAAAGGGAACAGTTTGGAGATAATGGGAACAGTTTGGAGATAATGGGAACAGTTTGGAGATAAAGGGAACAGTTTGGAGATAAAGGGAACAGTTTGGAGATAAAGGGAACAGTTTGGAGATAATGGGAACAGTTTGGAGATAAAGGGAACAGTTTGGAGATAAAGGGAACAGTTTGGAGATAAAGGGAACAGTTTGGAGATAAAGGGAACAGTTTGGAGATAATGGGAACAGTTTGGAGATAAAGGGAACAGTTTGGAGATAAAGGGAACAGTTTGGAGATAAAGGGAACAGTTTGGAGATAAAGGGAACAGTTTGGAGATAATGGGAACAGTTTGGAGATAATGGGAACAGTTTGGAGATAATGGGAACAGTTTGGAGATAATGGGAACAGTTTGGAGATAAAGGGAACAGTTTGGAGATAAAGGGAACAGTTTGGAGATAATGGGAACAGTTTGGAGATAAAGGGAACAGTTTGGAGATAAAGGGAACAGTTTGGAGATAAAGGGAACAGTTTGGAGATAAAGGGAACAGTTTGGAGATAATGGGAACAGTTTGGAGATAAAGGGAACAGTTTGGAGATAAAGGGAACAGTTTGGAGATAAAGGGAACAGTTTGGAGATAAAGGGAACAGTTTGGAGATAATGGGAACAGTTTGGAGATAATGGGAACAGTTTGGAGATAATGGGAACAGTTTGGAGATAATGGGAACAGTTTGGAGATAAAGGGAACAGTTTGGAGATAATGGGAACAGTTTGGAGATAATGGGAACAGTTTGGAGATAATGGGAACAGTTTGGAGATAAAGGGAACAGTTTGGAGATAAAGGGAACAGTTTGGAGATAAAGGGAACAGTTTGGAGATAAAGGGAACAGTTTGGAGATAATGGGAACAGTTTGGAGATAATGGTGAATCTTATCAGAACCATGTTGGGTCGTTTTAACAGCTTTTTGTATTGACTTAAAACCGGTCAAAATAATGTAATTTTCTTTTCTGCACAAGAGAAGGAGAGACGACAGAGAACTGTACAGATGTCAACTATTGAAGCTTTTCATTCTATCGCTTTGTGACATTATTCTGGTGAGCAAGGGTCTCTCTCTCTCTCTCTCTCTCTCTCTCTCTCTCTCTCTCTCTCTCTCTCTCTCTCTCTGTGTGTCTCACTCCCCCTCTCTCCCCCCCCCTCTCTCTCTCCTTCTCTCTCTCTCCCCTCTCTCTATCACTCATTCTCTCTCTCTCTCTCTCTCTCTCTCTCTCTCTCTCTCTCTCTCTTCCTCTTTCTCTCCCAATCTCTCCCTCTCCCTCTTCCCCTCTCTCTGCATTCCTTGGAACATTCCAGAGATTTGTTTACCCCTCTGTTTGTGTTAACGTGTTGTTTGTTTACTCGCCTAAGTGTCAAAGAAAATCATATTATCGCTGTCATGGTTAGAACTGTGGTCTGGTTGCCTTTGGGAGAAGTGCGGAATTGTGGCTAGGCTGTGTGTGTGTGTGTGTTGGTGAATGCTTGTGTCATGTGTGTGAGCGCGTGTGGAATGGTAGCTTGCCATGAAATTGATCCCAGTGTTTGGGATCCAGGCAGACCTGTATCCCAAAAATCCAGGCAGTCAATGTAATTGTTCAAGCTTCTCAAAACTGATTGCTGACATCTCAGAGGGGAGAGGAGACGAGAGGGGCAAAGAGGCGTAGGGAGGGGGAGAAGAGAGGAGAGAGGGGGGAGAGGAGAGAGAAGGAATGAGGAGACGAGAGGGGAAAGAGGCGTAGGGAGGGGGAGAAGAGAGGAGAGAGGGGGGAGAGGAGAGAGAAGGAATGAGGAGACGAAAGGGGAAAAGAGGCGTAGGGAGGGGGAGGAGAGAGGAGAGAGGGGGAGAGGAGAGAGAAGGAATGAGGAGACGAGAGGGGAAAAGAGGCGTAGGGAGGGGGAGAAGAGAGGAGAGAGGGGGGAGAGGAGAGAGAAGGAATGAGGAGACGAGAGGGGAAAAGAGGCGCAGGGAGGGGGAGGAGAGAGGAGAGAGGGGGAGAGGAGAGAGAAGGAATGAGGAGACGAGAGGGGCAAAGAGGCGTAGGGAGGGGGAGAAGAGAGGAGAGGGGGGAGAGGAGAGAGAAGGAATGAGGAGACGAGAGGGGAAAAGAGGCGTAGGGAGGGGGAGGAGAGAGGAGAGAGGGGGAGAGGAGAGAGAAGGAATGAGGAGAAGAGAGGAGGGGGGAGGAGAGAGGTATGAGAAGGAATGAGGAGAAGAGAGGAGGGGGGAGGAGAGAGGTATGAGAAGGAATGAGGAGAAGAGAGGAGGGGGGAGGAGAGAGGTATGAGAAGGAATGAGGAGAAGAGAGGAGGGGGGAGGAGAGAGGTATGAGAAGGAATGAGGAGAAGAGAGGAGGGGGGAGGAGAGAGGATTGAGAAGGAATGAGGAGAAGAGAGGAGGGGGGAGGAGAGAGGTATGAGAAGGAATGAGGAGAAGAGAGGAGGGGGGAGGAGAGAGGTATGAGAAGGAATGAGGAGAAGAGAGGAGAGAGGAATGAGAAGGAATGAGGAGAAGAGAGGAGGGGGGAGGAGAGAGGATTGAGAAGGAATTAGGAGACGAGAGGAGGGGGGAGGAGAGAGGAATGAGAAGGAATGAGGAGAAGAGAGGAGGGGGGAGGAGAGAGGAATTAGAAGGCCAAAAATGTATTCACCCAATGTCAGCAACATTTCTACCAGGTAGAAACATTTCAGATAGCCATCTAATCTACCAGGAGTTTCATACAGCCAACTAATGACATCATCAACAGACTGTTAGTTATCTTCTTCGGGCTAGGGGGCAGTTTTCAGAAGTTTGAATGAATGAGGTGCCCAAAGTAAATTGCCTGTTACTCAGGCCCAGAAGCTAGGATATGCATATAATGGACGTATTGGATGGGAAACACTCTAAAGTTTCCAAAACTGTTAAAATAATGTCTGTGAGTATAACAGAACTGATTTAGCAGGTCGAAAACCTGAGAAAAATCCATTCAGGAAGTAAGATTTTTTTGTTGTTGTGGTAGTTTTCTACTCAATGCAATTACAGTATCCATTGACTTAGGACTCCATTTGCAGTTCCTATGCCTTCCACTAGATGTCAACAGTCTTTAGAAATCGTTTCAGGCTTGTATTCTGAAAAATGAGGGAGAAAGAGCAGTCTGAATGAGTGGACCCTGCCGTGTCACAGAGCTTTTTCATGCCCGCGACCAGAGAGAGTGAATTTCTTGTTTACGTTTTATATTGACAACGTTATTGTCCGGTCCAAATATTATCGATTATGTAGGCTAAAAACAAACTGAGGATGGAATATAAACATCGTTTGGAATATAAACATGTTTTCTATGAACTTTACGGATACAATTAGGATATTTTTCCTGCCTGTTGTGACTGCGTTTGAGCCTGTGGATTACTTGAAGAAAACGCGCAAACAAAACAGAGGTTTTTGGATATAATGAGAGACTTTATCGAACAAAACACACATTTATTGAGTAAATTAATGTCTTCTGAGTGCAACCATATGAAGATCATCAAAGGTAAGAGATTAATTTTTATCTCTGTTTCTGACTTGTGTAACTCATCTACTTGGCTGGTTACTGTTTGTAATGATTTGTTCGCTGGGCGATGTTCTCAGATGATCGCATGGTACGCTTTCGCCGTAAAGCCTTTTTGAAATCTGACTCCGTGATTGGAGTCACAATCCGAAACCGATGTATAACATGTACAACACTTGTATTTTTTCTGAATTTTAATAATCAGTATTACCGTTTTTGAATTTGGGGCTCTGCAAATTCATTGGATGTTGGTCAGGTGGGATGCAACTGTCCCACGTACCCTAGAGAGGTTATCCAGGAACCATCAACAGACTGTTAGTTATCCAGACATCAACAGACTGTTAGTTATCCAGACATCAACAGACTGTTAGTTACCCAGACATCAACAGACTGTTAGTTATCCAGACATCAACAGACTGTTAGTTATCCAGACATCAACAGACTGTTAGTTATCCAGACATCAACAGACTGTTAGTTATCCAGAAATCAACAGACTGTTAGTTACCCAGACATCAACAACAGACTGTTAGTTATCCAGACATCAACAGACTGTTAGTTATCCAGACATCAACAGACTGTTACTTATCCAGACATCAACAGACTGTTAGTTATCCAGACATCAACAGACTGTTAGTTACCCAGACATCAACAGACTGTTAGTTATCCAGACATCAACAGACTGTTAGTTACCCAGACACCAACAACAGACCGTTAGTTATCCAGGCATCAACAGACTGTTAGTTATCCAGGAACCATCAACAGACTGTTAGTTATCCAGACATCAACAGACTGTTAGTTATCCAGACACCAACAACAGACTGTTAGTTATCCAGACATCAACAGACTGTTAGTTACCCAGACATCAACAGACTGTTAGTTACCCAGACATCAACAGACTGTTAGTTATCCAGGAACCATCAACAGACTGTTAGTTATCCAGACACCAACAACAGACTGTTAGTTATCCAGACATCAACAGACTGTTAGTTACCCAGACATCAACAGACTGTTAGTTATCCAGACATCAACAGACTGTTAGTTATCCAGACATCAACAACAGACTGTTAGTTATCCAGACATCAACAGACTGTTAGTTACCCAGACATCAACAGACTGTTAGTTACCCAGACATCAACAGACTGTTAGTTATCCAGACATCAACAGACTGTTAGTTATCCAGACATCAACAACAGACTGTTAGTTATCCAGACATCAACAGACTGTTAGTTATCCAGACATCAACAGACTGTTAGTTATCCAGACATCAACAGACTGTTAGTTATCCAGACATCAACAGACTGTTAGTTATCCAGACATCAACAGACTGTTAGTTATCCAGACATCAACAGACTGTTAGTTATCCAGACACCAACAGACTGTTAGTTATCCAGACATCAACAGACTGTTAGTTATCCAGACATCAACAGACTGTTAGTTATCCAGACATCAACAACAGACTGTTAGTTATCCAGACATCAACAGACTGTTAGTTATCCAGACATCAACAGACTGTTAGTTATCCAGACATCAACAGACTGTTAGTTATCCAGACATCAACAACAGACTGTTAGTTATCCAGACATCACCAACAGACTGTTAGTTATCCAGACATCAACAGACTGTTAGTTATCCAGACATCAACAACAGACTGTTAGTTATCCAGACATCAACAGACTGTTAGTTATCCAGACATCAACAACAGACTGTTAGTTACCCAGACATCAACAACAGACTGTTAGTTATCCAGACATCATCAACAGACTGTTAGTTATCCAGACATCAACAGACTGTTAGTTATCCAGACATCAACAGACTGTTAGTTATCCAGACATCAACAGACTGTTAGTTATCCAGACATCAACAGACTGTTAGTTATCCAGACATCAACAGACTGTTAGTTATCCAGACATCAACAACAGACTGTTAGTTATCCAGACATCAACAGACTGTTAGTTATCCAGACATCAACAGACTGTTAGTTATCCAGACATCAACAGACTGTTAGTTATCCAGACATCAACAGACTGTTAGTTATCCAGACATCAACAGACTGTTAGTTATCCAGACATCAACAGACTGTTAGTTATCCAGAAATCAACAACAGACTGTTAGTTATCCAGACATCAACAACAGACTGTTAGTTATCCAGACATCAACAGACTGTTAGTTATCCAGACATCACCAACAGACTGTTAGTTATCCAGACATCAACAACAGACTGTTAGTTATCCAGACATCAACAGACTGTTAGTTATCCAGACATCAACAACAGACTGTTAGTTATCCAGACATCAACAGACTGTTAGTTATCCAGACATCAACAGACTGTTAGTTACCCAGACATCAACAGACTGTTAGTTATCCAGACATCAACAGACTGTTAGTTATCCAGACATCAACAGACTGTTAGTTATCCAGACATCAACAGACTGTTAGTTATCCAGACATCAACAGACTGTTAGTTATCCAGACATCAACGGACTGTTAGTTATCCAGACATCAACAGACTGTTAGTTATCCAGACATCAACAGACTGTTAGTTATCCAGACATCAACAGACTGTTAGTTATCCAGACATCAACAACAGACTGTTAGTTACCCAGACATCAACAGACTGTTAGTTATCCAGACATCAACAACAGACTGTTAGTTATCCAGACATCAACAACAGACTGTTAGTTACCCAGACATCAACAGACTGTTAGTTATCCAGACATCAACAACAGACTGTTAGTTACCCAGACATCAACAGACTGTTAGTTATCCAGACATCAACAACAGACTGTTAGTTATCCAGACATCAACAGACTGTTAGTTATCCAGACATCAACAGACTGTTAGTTATCCAGACATCAACAGACTGTTAGTTATCCAGACATCAACAGACTGTTAGTTATCCAGACATCAACAGACTGTTAGTTATCCAGACATCAACAGACTGTTAGTTATCCAGACATCAACAGACTGTTAGTTACCCAGACACCAACAGACTGTTAGTTACCCAGACATCAACAGACTGTTAGTTACCCAGACATCAACAGACTGTTAGTTATCCAGACATCAACAGACTGTTAGTTATCCAGACATCATCAACAGACTGTTAGTTATCCAGACATCATCAACAGACTGTTAGTTATCCAGACATCATCAACAGACTGTTAGTTACCCAGACATCAACAGACTGTTAGTTATCCAGACATCAACAACAGACTGTTAGTTATCCAGACATCAACAGACTGTTAGTTATCCAGACATCAACAGACTGTTAGTTATCCAGACATCAACAGACTGTTAGTTACCCAGACATCAACAGACTGTTAGTTATCCAGACATCAACAGACTGTTAGTTATCCAGACATCAACAGACTGTTAGTTATCCAGACATCAACAACAGACTGTTAGTTACCCAGACATCAACAGACTGTTAGTTACCCAGACATCAACAGACTGTTAGTTATCCAGACATCAACAGACTGTTAGTTATCCAGACATCAACAACAGACTGTTAGTTATCCAGACATCAACAGACTGTTAGTTATCCAGACATCAACAGACTGTTAGTTATCCAGACATCAACAGACTGTTAGTTACCCAGACATCAACAGACTGTTAGTTATCCAGACATCAACAGACTGTTAGTTATCCAGACATCAACAGACTGTTAGTTATCCAGACATCAACAACAGACTGTTAGTTACCCAGACATCAACAGACTGTTAGTTACCCAGACATCAACAGACTGTTAGTTATCCAGACATCAACAGACTGTTAGTTATCCAGACATCAACAACAGACTGTTAGTTATCCAGACATCAACAGACTGTTAGTTATCCAGACATCAACAGACTGTTAGTTATCCAGACATCAACAGACTGTTAGTTATCCAGACATCAACAGACTGTTAGTTATCCAGACACCAACAACAGACTGTTAGTTACCCAGACATCAACAGACTGTTAGTTACCCAGACATCATCAACAGACTGTTAGTTATCCAGACATCAACAGACTGTTAGTTATCCAGACATCAACAACAGACTGTTAGTTATCCAGACATCAACAGACTGTTAGTTATCCAGACATCAACAGACTGTTAGTTATCCAGACATCAACAGACTGTTAGTTATCCAGACATCAACAGACTGTTAGTTATCCAGACATCAACAGACTGTTAGTTATCCAGACATCAACAACAGACTGTTAGTTATCCAGACATCAACAGACTGTTAGTTATCCAGACATCAACAGACTGTTAGTTATCCAGACATCAACAGACTGTTAGTTATCCAGACATCAACAGACTGTTAGTTATCCAGACATCAACAGACTGTTAGTTATCCAGACATCAACAGACTGTTAGTTATCCAGAAATCAACAACAGACTGTTAGTTATCCAGACATCAACAACAGACTGTTAGTTATCCAGACATCAACAGACTGTTAGTTATCCAGACATCACCAACAGACTGTTAGTTATCCAGACATCAACAACAGACTGTTAGTTATCCAGACATCAACAGACTGTTAGTTATCCAGACATCAACAACAGACTGTTAGTTATCCAGACATCAACAGACTGTTAGTTATCCAGACATCAACAGACTGTTAGTTATCCAGACATCAACAGACTGTTAGTTATCCAGACATCAACAGACTGTTAGTTATCCAGACATCAACAGACTGTTAGTTATCCAGACATCAACAGACTGTTAGTTATCCAGACATCAACAGACTGTTAGTTATCCAGACATCAACGGACTGTTAGTTATCCAGACATCAACAGACTGTTAGTTATCCAGACATCAACAGACTGTTAGTTATCCAGACATCAACAGACTGTTAGTTATCCAGACATCAACAACAGACTGTTAGTTACCCAGACATCAACAGACTGTTAGTTATCCAGACATCAACAACAGACTGTTAGTTATCCAGACATCAACAACAGACTGTTAGTTACCCAGACATCAACAGACTGTTAGTTATCCAGACATCAACAACAGACTGTTAGTTACCCAGACATCAACAGACTGTTAGTTATCCAGACATCAACAACAGACTGTTAGTTATCCAGACATCAACAGACTGTTAGTTATCCAGACATCAACAGACTGTTAGTTATCCAGACATCAACAGACTGTTAGTTATCCAGACATCAACAGACTGTTAGTTATCCAGACATCAACAGACTGTTAGTTATCCAGACATCAACAGACTGTTAGTTATCCAGACATCAACAGACTGTTAGTTACCCAGACACCAACAGACTGTTAGTTACCCAGACATCAACAGACTGTTAGTTACCCAGACATCAACAGACTGTTAGTTATCCAGACATCAACAGACTGTTAGTTATCCAGACATCATCAACAGACTGTTAGTTATCCAGACATCATCAACAGACTGTTAGTTATCCAGACATCATCAACAGACTGTTAGTTACCCAGACATCAACAGACTGTTAGTTATCCAGACATCAACAACAGACTGTTAGTTATCCAGACATCAACAGACTGTTAGTTATCCAGACATCAACAGACTGTTAGTTATCCAGACATCAACAGACTGTTAGTTACCCAGACATCAACAGACTGTTAGTTATCCAGACATCAACAGACTGTTAGTTATCCAGACATCAACAGACTGTTAGTTATCCAGACATCAACAACAGACTGTTAGTTACCCAGACATCAACAGACTGTTAGTTACCCAGACATCAACAGACTGTTAGTTATCCAGACATCAACAGACTGTTAGTTATCCAGACATCAACAACAGACTGTTAGTTATCCAGACATCAACAGACTGTTAGTTATCCAGACATCAACAGACTGTTAGTTATCCAGACATCAACAGACTGTTAGTTACCCAGACATCAACAGACTGTTAGTTATCCAGACATCAACAGACTGTTAGTTATCCAGACATCAACAGACTGTTAGTTATCCAGACATCAACAACAGACTGTTAGTTACCCAGACATCAACAGACTGTTAGTTATCCAGACATCAACAGACTGTTAGTTATCCAGACATCAACAGACTGTTAGTTATCCAGACATCAACAGACTGTTAGTTATCCAGACATCAACAGACTGTTAGTTATCCAGACATCAACAGACTGTTAGTTATCCAGACATCAACAGACTGTTAGTTATCCAGACATCAACAGACTGTTAGTTATCCAGACATCAACAACAGACTGTTAGTTACCCAGACATCAACAGACTGTTAGTTACATCAACAGACTGTTAGTTATCCAGACATCAACAGACTGTTAGTTATCCAGACATCAACAGACTGTTAGTTATCCAGACATCAACAGACTGTTAGTTATCCAGACATCAACAGACTGTTAGTTATCAGACATCAACAGACTTTAGTTATCCAGACATCAACAGACTGTTAGTTATCCAGACATCAACAGACTGTTAGTTATCCAGACATCAACAGACTGTTAGTTATCAGACATCAACAGACTGTTAGTTATCCAGACATCAACAGACTGTTAGTTATCATCAACAGACTGTTAGTTATCCAGACATCAACAGACTGTTAGTTATCCAGACATCAACAGACTGTTAGACATCAACAGACTGTTAGTTATCAGACATCAACAGACTGTTAGTTATCCAGACA
Organism: Oncorhynchus keta; assembly: GCF_023373465.1. Lineage (NCBI taxonomy): Eukaryota > Metazoa > Chordata > Actinopteri > Salmoniformes > Salmonidae > Oncorhynchus > Oncorhynchus keta. The sequence continues at coordinate 115,914 of NW_026290922.1, read as the reverse complement.
TCAACAGACTGTTAGTTATCCAGACATCAACAGACTGTTAGTTATCCAGACATCAACAGACTGTTAGTTATCCAGACATCAACAGACAGACTGTTAGTTATCCAGACATCAACAGACTGTTAGTTATCCAGACATCAACAGACTGTTAGTTATCAACAGACATCACATCAACAGACTGTTAGTTATCCAGACATCAACAGACTGTTAGTTATCCAGACATCAACATCAACAGACTGTTAGTTATCCAGACATCAACAGACTGTTAGTTATCCAGACATCAACAACAGACTGTTAGTTATCCAGACATCAACAACAGACTGTTAGTTATCCAGACATCAACAGACTGTTAGTTATCCAGACATCAAACAGACTGTTAGTTATCAACAACAGACTGTTATCAACATCAACAGACTGTTAGTTATCCAGACATCAACAGACTGTTAGTTATCCAGACATCAACAGACTGTTAGTTATCCAGACATCAACAGACTGTTAGTTATCCAGACATCAACAGACTGTTAGTTATCCAGACATCAACAGACTGTTAGTTATCCAGACATCAACAGACTGTTAGTTATCCAGACATCAACAGACTGTTAGTTATCCAGACATCAACAGACTGTTAGTTATCCAGACATCAACAGACTGTTAGTTATCCAGACATCAACAGACTGTTAGTTATCCAGACATCAACAGACTGTTAGTTATCCAGACATCAACAGACTGTTAGTTATCCAGACATCAACAGACTGTTAGTTATCCAGACATCAACAGACTGTTAGTTATCCAGACATCAACAGACTGTTAGTTACCCAGACATCAACAGACTGTTAGTTACCCAGACATCAACAGACTGTTAGTTATCCAGACATCAACAACAGACTGTTAGTTATCCAGACATCAACAACAGACTGTTAGTTACCCAGACATCAACAGACTGTTAGTTATCCAGACATCAACAACAGACTGTTAGTTACCCAGACATCAACAGACTGTTAGTTATCCAGACATCAACAACAGACTGTTAGTTATCCAGACATCAACAGACTGTTAGTTATCCAGACATCAACAGACTGTTAGTTATCCAGACATCAACAGACTGTTAGTTATCCAGACATCAACAGACTGTTAGTTATCCAGACATCAACAGACTGTTAGTTATCCAGACATCAACAGACTGTTAGTTATCCAGACATCAACAGACTGTTAGTTACCCAGACACCAACAGACTGTTAGTTACCCAGACATCAACAGACTGTTAGTTACCCAGACATCAACAGACTGTTAGTTATCCAGACATCAACAGACTGTTAGTTATCCAGACATCATCAACAGACTGTTAGTTATCCAGACATCATCAACAGACTGTTAGTTATCCAGACATCATCAACAGACTGTTAGTTACCCAGACATCAACAGACTGTTAGTTATCCAGACATCAACAACAGACTGTTAGTTATCCAGACATCAACAGACTGTTAGTTATCCAGACATCAACAGACTGTTAGTTATCCAGACATCAACAGACTGTTAGTTACCCAGACATCAACAGACTGTTAGTTATCCAGACATCAACAGACTGTTAGTTATCCAGACATCAACAGACTGTTAGTTATCCAGACATCAACAACAGACTGTTAGTTACCCAGACATCAACAGACTGTTAGTTACCCAGACATCAACAGACTGTTAGTTATCCAGACATCAACAGACTGTTAGTTATCCAGACATCAACAACAGACTGTTAGTTATCCAGACATCAACAGACTGTTAGTTATCCAGACATCAACAGACTGTTAGTTATCCAGACATCAACAGACTGTTAGTTACCCAGACATCAACAGACTGTTAGTTATCCAGACATCAACAGACTGTTAGTTATCCAGACATCAACAGACTGTTAGTTACCCAGACATCAACAGACTGTTAGTTATCCAGACATCAACAGACTGTTAGTTATCCAGACATCAACAGACTGTTAGTTATCCAGACATCAACAACAGACTGTTAGTTACCCAGACATCAACAGACTGTTAGTTACCCAGACATCAACAGACTGTTAGTTATCCAGACATCAACAGACTGTTAGTTATCCAGACATCAACAACAGACTGTTAGTTATCCAGACATCAACAGACTGTTAGTTATCCAGACATCAACAGACTGTTAGTTATCCAGACATCAACAGACTGTTAGTTACCCAGACATCAACAGACTGTTAGTTATCCAGACATCAACAGACTGTTAGTTATCCAGACATCAACAGACTGTTAGTTATCCAGACATCAACAACAGACTGTTAGTTACCCAGACATCAACAGACTGTTAGTTACCCAGACATCAACAGACTGTTAGTTATCCAGACATCAACAGACTGTTAGTTATCCAGACATCAACAACAGACTGTTAGTTATCCAGACATCAACAGACTGTTAGTTATCCAGACATCAACAGACTGTTAGTTATCCAGACATCAACAGACTGTTAGTTATCCAGACATCAACAGACTGTTAGTTATCCAGACACCAACAACAGACTGTTAGTTACCCAGACATCAACAGACTGTTAGTTACCCAGACATCATCAACAGACTGTTAGTTATCCAGACATCAACAGACTGTTAGTTATCCAGACATCAACAACAGACTGTTAGTTATCCAGACATCAACAGACTGTTAGTTATCCAGACATCAACAGACTGTTAGTTATCCAGACATCAACAGACTGTTAGTTATCCAGACATCAACAGACTGTTAGTTACCCAGACATCAACAGACTGTTAGTTATCCAGACATCAACAGACTGTTAGTTATCCAGACATCAACAGACTGTTAGTTATCCAGACATCAACAGACTGTTAGTTATCCAGACATCAACAGACTGTTAGTTATCCAGACATCACCAACAGACTGTTAGTTATCCAGACATCAACAGACTGTTAGTTATCCAGACATCAACAACAGACTGTTAGTTATCCAGACATCAACAGACTGTTAGTTATCCAGACATCAACAGACTGTTAGTTATCCAGACATCAACAGACTGTTAGTTATCCAGACATCACCAACAGACTGTTAGTTATCCAGACATCAACAGACTGTTAGTTATCCAGACATCAACAGACTGTTAGTTATCCAGACATCAACAACAGACTGTTAGTTATCCAGACATCAACAGACTGTTAGTTATCCAGACATCAACAGACTGTTAGTTATCCAGACATCAACAGACTGTTAGTTATCCAGACATCAACAGACTGTTAGTTATCCAGACATCAACAGACTGTTAGTTATCCAGACATCAACAGACTGTTAGTTATCCAGAAATCAACAACAGACTGTTAGTTATCCAGACATCAACAACAGACTGTTAGTTATCCAGACATCAACAGACTGTTAGTTATCCAGACATCACCAACAGACTGTTAGTTATCCAGACATCAACAACAGACTGTTAGTTATCCAGACATCAACAGACTGTTAGTTATCCAGACATCACCAACAGACTGTTAGTTATCCAGACATCAACAGACTGTTAGTTATCCAGACATCAACAGACTGTTAGTTACCCAGACATCAACAGACTGTTAGTTATCCAGACATCAACAGACTGTTAGTTATCCAGACATCAACGGACTGTTAGTTATCCAGACATCAACAGACTGTTAGTTATCCAGACATCAACAGACTGTTAGTTATCCAGACATCAACAGACTGTTAGTTATCCAGACATCAACAGACTGTTAGTTATCCAGACATCAACAGACTGTTAGTTATCCAGACATCAACAGACTGTTAGTTATCCAGACATCAACAGACTGTTAGTTATCCAGACATCAACAGACTGTTAGTTACCCAGACACCAACAGACTGTTAGTTACCCAGACATCAACAGACTGTTAGTTACCCAGACATCAACAGACTGTTAGTTATCCAGACATCAACAACAGACTGTTAGTTATCCAGACATCAACAACAGACTGTTAGTTACCCAGACATCAACAGACTGTTAGTTATCCAGACATCAACAACAGACTGTTAGTTACCCAGACATCAACAGACTGTTAGTTATCCAGACATCAACAACAGACTGTTAGTTATCCAGACATCAACAGACTGTTAGTTATCCAGACATCAACAGACTGTTAGTTATCCAGACATCAACAGACTGTTAGTTATCCAGACATCAACAGACTGTTAGTTATCCAGACATCAACAGACTGTTAGTTATCCAGACATCAACAGACTGTTAGTTATCCAGACATCAACAGACTGTTAGTTACCCAGACACCAACAGACTGTTAGTTACCCAGACATCAACAGACTGTTAGTTACCCAGACATCAACAGACTGTTAGTTATCCAGACATCAACAGACTGTTAGTTATCCAGACATCATCAACAGACTGTTAGTTATCCAGACATCATCAACAGACTGTTAGTTATCCAGACATCATCAACAGACTGTTAGTTACCCAGACATCAACAGACTGTTAGTTATCCAGACATCAACAACAGACTGTTAGTTATCCAGACATCAACAGACTGTTAGTTATCCAGACATCAACAGACTGTTAGTTATCCAGACATCAACAGACTGTTAGTTACCCAGACATCAACAGACTGTTAGTTATCCAGACATCAACAGACTGTTAGTTATCCAGACATCAACAGACTGTTAGTTATCCAGACATCAACAACAGACTGTTAGTTACCCAGACATCAACAGACTGTTAGTTACCCAGACATCAACAGACTGTTAGTTATCCAGACATCAACAGACTGTTAGTTATCCAGACATCAACAACAGACTGTTAGTTATCCAGACATCAACAGACTGTTAGTTATCCAGACATCAACAGACTGTTAGTTATCCAGACATCAACAGACTGTTAGTTACCCAGACATCAACAGACTGTTAGTTATCCAGACATCAACAGACTGTTAGTTATCCAGACATCAACAGACTGTTAGTTATCCAGACATCAACAACAGACTGTTAGTTACCCAGACATCAACAGACTGTTAGTTACAGACATCAACAGACTGTTAGTTATCCAGACATCAACAGACTGTTAGTTATCCAGACATCAACAACAGACTGTTAGTTATCCAGACATCAACAGACTGTTAGTTATCCAGACATCAACAGACTGTTAGTTATCCAGACATCAACAGACTGTTAGTTATCCAGACATCAACAGACTGTTAGTTATCCAGACACCAACAACAGACTGTTAGTTACCCAGACATCAACAGACTGTTAGTTACCCAGACATCATCAACAGACTGTTAGTTATCCAGACATCAACAGACTGTTAGTTATCCAGACATCAACAACAGACTGTTAGTTATCCAGACATCAACAGACTGTTAGTTATCCAGACATCAACAGACTGTTAGTTATCCAGACATCAACAGACTGTTAGTTATCCAGACATCAACAGACTGTTAGTTACCCAGACATCAACAGACTGTTAGTTATCCAGACATCAACAGACTGTTAGTTATCCAGACATCAACAGACTGTTAGTTATCCAGACATCAACAGACTGTTAGTTATCCAGACATCAACAGACTGTTAGTTATCCAGACATCACCAACAGACTGTTAGTTATCCAGACATCAACAGACTGTTAGTTATCCAGACATCAACAACAGACTGTTAGTTATCCAGACATCAACAGACTGTTAGTTATCCAGACATCAACAGACTGTTAGTTATCCAGACATCAACAGACTGTTAGTTATCCAGACATCACCAACAGACTGTTAGTTATCCAGACATCAACAGACTGTTAGTTATCCAGACATCAACAGACTGTTAGTTATCCAGACATCAACAACAGACTGTTAGTTATCCAGACATCAACAGACTGTTAGTTATCCAGACATCAACAGACTGTTAGTTATCCAGACATCAACAGACTGTTAGTTATCCAGACATCAACAGACTGTTAGTTATCCAGACATCAACAGACTGTTAGTTATCCAGACATCAACAGACTGTTAGTTATCCAGAAATCAACAACAGACTGTTAGTTATCCAGACATCAACAACAGACTGTTAGTTATCCAGACATCAACAGACTGTTAGTTATCCAGACATCACCAACAGACTGTTAGTTATCCAGACATCAACAACAGACTGTTAGTTATCCAGACATCAACAGACTGTTAGTTATCCAGACATCACCAACAGACTGTTAGTTATCCAGACATCAACAGACTGTTAGTTACCCAGACATCAACAGACTGTTAGTTATCCAGACATCAACAGACTGTTAGTTATCCAGACATCAACGGACTGTTAGTTATCCAGACATCAACAGACTGTTAGTTATCCAGACATCAACAGACTGTTAGTTATCCAGACATCAACAGACTGTTAGTTATCCAGACATCAACAGACTGTTAGTTATCCAGACATCAACAGACTGTTAGTTATCCAGACATCAACAGACTGTTAGTTATCCAGACATCAACAGACTGTTAGTTATCCAGACATCAACAGACTGTTAGTTACCCAGACACAACAGACTGTTAGTTACCCAGACATCAACAGACTGTTAGTTATCCAGACATCAACAGACTGTTAGTTATCCAGACATCAACAGACTGTTAGTTACCTCCAGACATCAACAGACTGTTAGTTATCCAGACATCAACAGACTGTTAGTTATCCAGACATCATCAACAGACTAGTTATCCAGACATCAACAGACTGTTAGTTATCCAGACATCATCAACAGACTGTTAGTTATCCAGACATCATCAACAGACTGTTAGTTATCCAGACATCATCAACAGACTGTTAGTTACCCAGACATCAACAGACTGTTAGTTATCCAGACATCAACAACAGACTGTTAGTTATCCAGACATCAACAGACTGTTAGTTATCCAGACATCAACAGACTGTTAGACCAGACATCAACAGACTTAGTTATCCAGACATCAACAGACTGTTAGTTATCCAGACATCAACAGACATCAGACATCAACAGACTGTTAGTTATCCAGACATCAACAACAGACTGTTAGTTACCCAGACACCAACAGACTGTTAGTTACCCAGACATCAACAGACTGTTAGTTACCCAGACATCAACAGACTGTTAGTTATCCAGACATCAACAGACTGTTAGTTACCCAGACATCAACAGACTGTTAGTTATCCAGACATCAACAGACTGTTAGTTATCCAGACATCATCAACAGACTGTTAGTTATCCAGACATCAACAGACTGTTAGTTATCCAGACATCATCAACAGACTGTTAGTTATCCAGACATCATCAACAGACTGTTAGTTATCCAGACATCATCAACAGACTGTTAGTTACCCAGACATCAACAGACTGTTAGTTATCCAGACATCAACAACAGACTGTTAGTTATCCAGACATCAACAGACTGTTAGTTATCCAGACATCAACAGACTGTTAGTTATCCAGACATCAACAGACTGTTAGTTACCCAGACATCAACAGACTGTTAGTTATCCAGACATCAACAGACTGTTAGTTATCCAGACATCAACAGACTGTTAGTTATCCAGACATCAACAACAGACTGTTAGTTACCCAGACATCAACAGACTGTTAGTTACCCAGACATCAACAGACTGTTAGTTATCCAGACATCAACAGACTGTTAGTTATCCAGACATCAACAACAGACTGTTAGTTATCCAGACATCAACAGACTGTTAGTTATCCAGACATCAACAGACTGTTAGTTATCCAGACATCAACAGACTGTTAGTTATCCAGACATCAACAACAGACTGTTAGTTATCCAGACATCAACAGACTGTTAGTTATCCAGACATCAACAGACTGTTAGTTATCCAGACATCAACAGACTGTTAGTTATCCAGACATCAACAACAGACTGTTAGTTATCCAGACATCAACAGACTGTTAGTTATCCAGACATCAACAGACTGTTAGTTATCCAGACATCAACAACAGACTGTTAGTTATCCAGACATCAACAGACTGTTAGTTATCCAGACATCAACAGACTGTTAGTTATCCAGACATCAACAGACTGTTAGTTATCCAGACATCAACAACAGACTGTTAGTTATCCAGACATCAACAGACTGTTAGTTATCCAGACATCAACAGACTGTTAGTTATCCAGACATCAACAGACTGTTAGTTATCCAGACATCAACAGACTGTTAGTTATCCAGACATCAACAGACTGTTAGTTATCCAGACATCAACAGACTGTTAGTTATCCAGAAATCAACAACAGACTGTTAGTTATCCAGACATCAACAACAGACTGTTAGTTATCCAGACATCAACAGACTGTTAGTTATCCAGACATCACCAACAGACTGTTAGTTATCCAGACATCAACAACAGACTGTTAGTTATCCAGACATCAACAGACTGTTAGTTATCCAGACATCACCAACAGACTGTTAGTTATCCAGACATCAACAGACTGTTAGTTATCCAGACATCAACAGACTGTTAGTTACCCAGACATCAACAACAGACTGTTAGTTATCCAGACATCAACAACAGACTGTTAGTTATCCAGACATCAACAGACTGTTAGTTATCCAGACATCAACAACAGACTGTTAGTTACCCAGACATCAACAGACTGTTAGTTATCCAGACATCAACAGACTGTTAGTTATCCAGACATCAACAGACTGTTAGTTATCCAGACATCAACAGACTGTTAGTTATCCAGACATCAACAGACTGTTAGTTATCCAGACATCAACAGACTGTTAGTTATCCAGACATCAACAGACTGTTAGTTATCCAGACATCAACAGACTGTTAGTTATCCAGACATCAACAGACTGTTAGTTATCCAGACACCAACAGACTGTTAGTTACCCAGACATCAACAGACTGTTAGTTACCCAGACATCAACAGACTGTTAGTTATCCAGACATCAACAGACTGTTAGTTACCCAGACATCAACAGACTGTTAGTTATCCAGACATCAACAGACTGTTAGTTATCCAGACATCATCAACAGACTGTTAGTTATCCAGACATCAACAGACTGTTAGTTATCCAGACATCATCAACAGACTGTTAGTTATCCAGACATCATCAACAGACTGTTAGTTATCCAGACATCATCAACAGACTGTTAGTTACCCAGACATCAACAGACTGTTAGTTATCCAGACATCAACAACAGACTGTTAGTTATCCAGACATCAACAGACTGTTAGTTATCCAGACATCAACAGACTGTTAGTTACCCAGACATCAACAGACTGTTAGTTATCCAGACATCAACAGACTGTTAGTTATCCAGACATCAACAGACTGTTAGTTATCCAGACATCAACAGACTGTTAGTTATCCAGACATCAACAACAGACTGTTAGTTACCCAGACATCAACAGACTGTTAGTTACCCAGACATCAACAGACTGTTAGTTATCCAGACATCAACAGACTGTTAGTTATCCAGACATCAACAACAGACTGTTAGTTATCCAGACATCAACAGACTGTTAGTTATCCAGACATCAACAGACTGTTAGTTATCCAGACATCAACAGACTGTTAGTTATCCAGACATCAACAGACTGTTAGTTATCCAGAAATCAACAACAGACTGTTAGTTATCCAGACATCAACAACAGACTGTTAGTTATCCAGACATCAACAGACTGTTAGTTATCCAGACATCACCAACAGACTGTTAGTTATCCAGACATCAACAACAGACTGTTAGTTATCCAGACATCAACAGACTGTTAGTTATCCAGACATCACCAACAGACTGTTAGTTATCCAGACATCAACAGACTGTTAGTTATCCAGACATCAACAGACTGTTAGTTACAACATCAACAGACTGTTAGTTATCCAGACATCAACAGACTGTTAGTTATCCAGACATCAACGGACTGTTAGTTATCCAGACATCAACAGACTGTTAGTTATCCAGACATCAACAGACTGTTAGTTATCCAGACATCAACAGACTGTTAGTTATCCAGACATCAACAGACCGTTAGTTATCCAGACATCAACAGACTGTTAGTTATCCAGACATCAACAGACTGTTAGTTATCCAGACATCAACAGACTGTTAGTTATCCAGACATCAACAGACTGTTAGTTACCCAGACACCAACAGACTGTTAGTTACCCAGACATCAACAGACTGTTAGTTACCCAGACATCAACAGACTGTTAGTTATCCAGACATCAACAGACTGTTAGTTACCCAGACATCAACAGACTGTTAGTTATCCAGACATCAACAGACTGTTAGTTATCCAGACATCATCAACAGACTGTTAGTTATCCAGACATCAACAGACTGTTAGTTATCCAGACATCATCAACAGACTGTTAGTTATCCAGACATCATCAACAGACTGTTAGTTATCCAGACATCATCAACAGACTGTTAGTTACCCAGACATCAACAGACTGTTAGTTATCCAGACATCACCAACAGACTGTTAGTTATCCAGACATCAACAGACTGTTAGTTATCCAGACATCACCAACAGACTGTTAGTTATCCAGACATCAACAGACTGTTAGTTATCCAGACATCAACAGACTGTTAGTTATCCAGACATCAACAACAGACTGTTAGTTATCCAGACATCAACAGACTGTTAGTTATCCAGACATCACCAACAGACTGTTAGTTATCCAGACATCAACAACAGACTGTTAGTTATCCAGACATCAACAGACTGTTAGTTATCCAGACATCACCAACAGACTGTTAGTTATCCAGACATCAACAGACTGTTAGTTATCCAGACATCAACAGACTGTTAGTTACCCAGACATCAACAGACTGTTAGTTATCCAGACATCAACAGACTGTTAGTTATCCAGACATCAACGGACTGTTAGTTATCCAGACATCAACAGACTGTTAGTTATCCAGACATCAACAGACTGTTAGTTATCCAGACATCAACAGACTGTTAGTTATCCAGACATCAACAGACCGTTAGTTATCCAGACATCAACAGACTGTTAGTTATCCAGACATCAACAGACTGTTAGTTATCCAGACATCAACAGACTGTTAGTTATCCAGACATCAACAGACTGTTAGTTACCCAGACACCAACAGACTGTTAGTTACCCAGACATCAACAGACTGTTAGTTACCCAGACATCAACAGACTGTTAGTTATCCAGACATCAACAGACTGTTAGTTACCCAGACATCAACAGACTGTTAGTTATCCAGACATCAACAGACTGTTAGTTATCCAGACATCATCAACAGACTGTTAGTTATCCAGACATCAACAGACTGTTAGTTATCCAGACATCATCAACAGACTGTTAGTTATCCAGACATCATCAACAGACTGTTAGTTATCCAGACATCATCAACAGACTGTTAGTTACCCAGACATCAACAGACTGTTAGTTATCCAGACATCACCAACAGACTGTTAGTTATCCAGACATCAACAGACTGTTAGTTATCCAGACATCACCAACAGACTGTTAGTTATCCAGACATCAACAGACTGTTAGTTATCCAGACATCAACAGACTGTTAGTTACCCAGACATCAACAGACTGTTAGTTATCCAGACATCAACAGACTGTTAGTTATCCAGACATCAACGGACTGTTAGTTATCCAGACATCACCAACAGACTGTTAGTTATCCAGACATCAACAGACTGTTAGTTATCCAGACATCACCAACAGACTGTTAGTTATCCAGACATCAACAGACTGTTAGTTATCCAGACATCAACAGACTGTTAGTTACCCAGACATCAACAGACTGTTAGTTATCCAGACATCAACAGACTGTTAGTTATCCAGACATCAACAGACTGTTAGTTACCCAGACATCAACAGACTGTTAGTTATCCAGACATCAACAGACTGTTAGTTATCCAGACATCAACAACAGACTGTTAGTTACCCAGACATCAACAGACTGTTAGTTATCCAGACATCAACAGACTGTTAGTTATCCAGACATCAACAGACTGTTAGTTATCCAGACATCAACAGACTGTTAGTTATCCAGACATCAACAGACTGTTAGTTATCCAGACATCACCAACAGACTGTTAGTTATCCAGACATCAACAGACTGTTAGTTATCCAGACATCACCAACAGACTGTTAGTTATCCAGACATCACCAACAGACTGTTAGTTATCCAGACATCACCAACAGACTGTTAGTTATCCAGACATCACCAACAGACTGTTAGTTATCCAGACATCACCAACAGACTGTTAGTTATCCAGACATCAACAGACTGTTAGTTATCCAGACATCACCAACAGACTGTTAGTTATCCAGACATCACCAACAGACTGTTAGTTATCCAGACATCACCAACAGACTGTTAGTTATCCAGACATCACCAACAGACTGTTAGTTATCCAGACATCAACAGACTGTTAGTTATCCAGACATCAACAGACTGTTAGTTATCCAGACATCACCAACAGACTGTTAGTTATCCAGACATCAACAGACTGTTAGTTATCCAGACATCACCAACAGACTGTTAGTTATCCAGACATCAACAGACTGTTAGTTATCCAGACATCAACAGACTGTTAGTTACCCAGACATCAACAGACTGTTAGTTATCCAGACATCAACAGACTGTTAGTTATCCAGACATCAACAGACTGTTAGTTATCCAGACATCACCAACAGACTGTTAGTTATCCAGACATCAACAGACTGTTAGTTATCCAGACATCACCAACAGACTGTTAGTTATCCAGACATCAACAGACTGTTAGTTATCCAGACATCAACAGACTGTTAGTTATCCAGACATCAACAGACTGTTAGTTATCCAGACATCAACAGACTGTTAGTTATCCAGACATCAACAGACTGTTAGTTATCCAGACATCACCAACAGACTGTTAGTTATCCAGACATCACCAACAGACTGTTAGTTATCCAGACATCAACAGACTGTTAGTTATCCAGACATCAACAGACTGTTAGTTATCCAGACATCAACAGACTGTTAGTTATCCAGACATCAACAGACTGTTAGTTATCCAGACATCAACAGACTGTTAGTTATCCAGACATCAACAGACTGTTAGTTATCCAGACATCAACAGACTGTTAGTTATCCAGACATCACCAACAGACTGTTAGTTATCCAGACATCACCAACAGACTGTTAGTTATCCAGACATCAACAGACTGTTAGTTACCCAGACATCAACAGACTGTTAGTTATCCAGACATCAACAGACTGTTAGTTATCCAGACATCAACAGACTGTTAGTTATCCAGACATCACCAACAGACTGTTAGTTATCCAGACATCAACAGACTGTTAGTTATCCAGACATCACCAACAGACTGTTAGTTATCCAGACATCACCAACAGACTGTTAGTTATCCAGACATCACCAACAGACTGTTAGTTATCCAGACATCACCAACAGACTGTTAGTTATCCAGACATCACCAACAGACTGTTAGTTATCCAGACATCAACAGACTGTTAGTTATCCAGACATCACCAACAGACTGTTAGTTATCCAGACATCACCAACAGACTGTTAGTTATCCAGACATCACCAACAGACTGTTAGTTATCCAGACATCACCAACAGACTGTTAGTTATCCAGACATCAACAGACTGTTAGTTATCCAGACATCAACAGACTGTTAGTTATCCAGACATCACCAACAGACTGTTAGTTATCCAGACATCAACAGACTGTTAGTTATCCAGACATCACCAACAGACTGTTAGTTATCCAGACATCAACAGACTGTTAGTTATCCAGACATCAACAGACTGTTAGTTACCCAGACATCAACAGACTGTTAGTTATCCAGACATCAACAGACTGTTAGTTATCCAGACATCAACAGACTGTTAGTTATCCAGACATCAACAGACTGTTAGTTATCCAGACATCAACAGACTGTTAGTTATCCAGACATCAACGGACTGTTAGTTATCCAGACATCACCAACAGACTGTTAGTTATCCAGACATCAACAGACTGTTAGTTATCCAGACATCAACAGACTGTTAGTTATCCAGACACCAACAGACTGTTAGTTATCCAGACATCAACAGACTGTTAGTTATCCAGACATCAACAGACTGTTAGTTATCCAGACATCAACAGACTGTTAGTTATCCAGACATCAACAGACTGTTAGTTATCCAGACATCAACAGACTGTTAGTTATCCAGACATCAACAGACTGTTAGTTATCCAGACATCAACAGACTGTTAGTTATCCAGACATCAACAGACTGTTAGTTACCCAGACACCAACAGACTGTTAGTTACCCAGACATCAACAGACTGTTAGTTACCCAGACATCAACAGACTGTTAGTTATCCAGACATCAACAGACTGTTAGTTACCCAGACATCAACAGACTGTTAGTTATCCAGACATCAACAGACTGTTAGTTATCCAGACATCATCAACAGACTGTTAGTTATCCAGACATCAACAGACTGTTAGTTATCCAGACATCATCAACAGACTGTTAGTTATCCAGACATCATCAACAGACTGTTAGTTATCCAGACATCAACAACAGACTGTTAGTTATCCAGACATCAACAGACTGTTAGTTATCCAGACATCAACAGACTGTTAGTTATCCAGACATCAACAGACTGTTAGTTATCCAGACATCAACAACAGACTGTTAGTTATCCAGACATCAACAGACTGTTAGTTATCCAGACATCAACAGACTGTTAGTTATCCAGACATCAACAACAGACTGTTAGTTATCCAGACATCAACAGACTGTTAGTTATCCAGACATCAACAGACTGTTAGTTATCCAGACATCAACAGACTGTTAGTTATCCAGACATCACCAACAGACTGTTAGTTATCCAGACATCAACAACAGACTGTTAGTTATCCAGACATCAACAGACTGTTAGTTATCCAGACATCACCAACAGACTGTTAGTTATCCAGACATCAACAGACTGTTAGTTATCCAGACATCAACAGACTGTTAGTTATCCAGACATCAACAGACTGTTAGTTATCCAGACATCAACAGACTGTTAGTTATCCAGACATCAACAGACTGTTAGTTATCCAGACATCAACAGACTGTTAGTTACCCAGACACCAACAGACTGTTAGTTACCCAGACATCAACAGACTGTTAGTTACCCAGACATCAACAGACTGTTAGTTATCCAGACATCAACAGACTGTTAGTTATCCAGACATCAACAGACTGTTAGTTATCCAGACATCATCAACAGACTGTTAGTTATCCAGACATCATCAACAGACTGTTAGTTACCCAGACATCAACAGACTGTTAGTTATCCAGACATCAACAACAGACTGTTAGTTATCCAGACATCAACAGACTGTTAGTTATCCAGACATCAACAGACTGTTAGTTATCCAGACATCAACAGACTGTTAGTTACCCAGACATCAACAGACTGTTAGTTATCCAGACATCAACAGACTGTTAGTTATCCAGACATCAACAGACTGTTAGTTATCCAGACATCAACAGACTGTTAGTTACCCAGACATCAACAGACTGTTAGTTACCCAGACATCAACAGACTGTTAGTTATCCAGACATCAACAGACTGTTAGTTATCCAGACATCAACAGACTGTTAGTTATCCAGACATCAACAACAGACTGTTAGTTATCCAGACATCAACAGACTGTTAGTTATCCAGACATCAACAGACTGTTAGTTATCCAGACATCAACAGACTGTTAGTTATCCAGACATCAACAACAGACTGTTAGTTATCCAGACATCAACAGACTGTTAGTTATCCAGACATCAACAGACTGTTAGTTATCCAGACATCAACAGACTGTTAGTTATCCAGACATCAACAGACTGTTAGTTATCCAGACATCAACAACAGACTGTTAGTTATCCAGACATCAACAGACTGTTAGTTATCCAGACATCAACAACAGACTGTTAGTTATCCAGACATCAACAGACTGTTAGTTATCCAGACATCAACAGACTGTTAGTTATCCAGACATCAACAACAGACTGTTAGTTATCCAGACATCAACAGACTGTTAGTTATCCAGACATCAACAGACTGTTAGTTATCCAGACATCAACAGACTGTTAGTTATCCAGACATCAACAGACTGTTAGTTATCCAGACATCAACAGACTGTTAGTTACCTAGACATCAACAGACTGTTAGTTATCCAGACATCAACAGACTGTTAGTTATCCAGACATCAACAGACTGTTAGTTATCCAGACATCAACAGACTGTTAGTTACCCAGACATCAACAGACTGTTAGTTATCCAGACACCAACAGACTGTTAGTTATCCAGACATCAACAGACTGTTAGTTATCCAGACATCAACAGACTGTTAGTTATCCAGACATCAACAGACTGTTAGTTATCCAGACATCAACAGACTGTTAGTTACCCAGACACCAACAGACTGTTAGTTACCCAGACATCAACAGACTGTTAGTTACCCAGACATCAACAGACTGTTAGTTATCCAGACATCAACAGACTGTTAGTTATCCAGACATCAACAGACTGTTAGTTATCCAGACATCATCAACAGACTGTTAGTTATCCAGACATCATCAACAGACTGTTAGTTACCCAGACATCAACAGACTGTTAGTTATCCAGACATCAACAACAGACTGTTAGTTATCCAGACATCAACAGACTGTTAGTTATCCAGACATCAACAGACTGTTAGTTATCCAGACATCAACAGACTGTTAGTTACCCAGACATCAACAGACTGTTAGTTATCCAGACATCAACAGACTGTTAGTTATCCAGACATCAACAGACTGTTAGTTATCCAGACATCAACAACAGACTGTTAGTTACCCAGACATCAACAGACTGTTAGTTACCCAGACATCAACAGACTGTTAGTTACCCAGACATCAACAGACTGTTAGTTATCCAGACATCAACAGACTGTTAGTTATCCAGACATCAACAACAGACTGTTAGTTATCCAGACATCAACAGACTGTTAGTTATCCAGACATCAACAGACTGTTAGTTATCCAGACATCAACAGACTGTTAGTTATCCAGACATCAACAACAGACTGTTAGTTATCCAGACATCAACAGACTGTTAGTTATCCAGACATCAACAGACTGTTAGTTATCCAGACATCAACAGACTGTTAGTTATCCAGACATCAACAACAGACTGTTAGTTATCCAGACATCAACAACAGACTGTTAGTTATCCAGACATCAACAGACTGTTAGTTATCCAGACATCAACAACAGACTGTTAGTTATCCAGACATCAACAGACTGTTAGTTATCCAGACATCAACAGACTGTTAGTTATCCAGACATCAACAACAGACTGTTAGTTATCCAGACATCAACAGACTGTTAGTTATCCAGACATCAACAGACTGTTAGTTATCCAGACATCAACAGACTGTTAGTTATCCAGACATCAACAGACTGTTAGTTATCCAGACATCAACAGACTGTTAGTTACCTAGACATCAACAGACTGTTAGTTATCCAGACATCAACAGACTGTTAGTTATCCAGACATCAACAGACTGTTAGTTATCCAGACATCAACAGACTGTTAGTTATCCAGACATCAACAGACTGTTAGTTATCCAGACATCAACAGACTGTTAGTTATCCAGACATCAACAGACTGTTAGTTACCCAGACACCAACAGACTGTTAGTTACCCAGACATCAACAGACTGTTAGTTACCCAGACATCAACAGACTGTTAGTTATCCAGACATCAACAGACTGTTAGTTATCCAGACATCAACAGACTGTTAGTTATCCAGACATCATCAACAGACTGTTAGTTATCCAGACATCATCAACAGACTGTTAGTTACCCAGACATCAACAGACTGTTAGTTATCCAGACATCAACAACAGACTGTTAGTTATCCAGACATCAACAGACTGTTAGTTATCCAGACATCAACAGACTGTTAGTTATCCAGACATCAACAGACTGTTAGTTACCCAGACATCAACAGACTGTTAGTTATCCAGACATCAACAGACTGTTAGTTATCCAGACATCAACAGACTGTTAGTTATCCAGACATCAACAACAGACTGTTAGTTACCCAGACATCAACAGACTGTTAGTTACCCAGACATCAACAGACTGTTAGTTACCCAGACATCAACAGACTGTTAGTTATCCAGACATCAACAGACTGTTAGTTATCCAGACATCAACAACAGACTGTTAGTTATCCAGACATCAACAGACTGTTAGTTATCCAGACATCAACAGACTGTTAGTTATCCAGACATCAACAGACTGTTAGTTATCCAGACATCAACAACAGACTGTTAGTTATCCAGACATCAACAACAGACTGTTAGTTATCCAGACATCAACAGACTGTTAGTTATCCAGACATCAACAACAGACTGTTAGTTATCCAGACATCAACAGACTGTTAGTTATCCAGACATCAACAGACTGTTAGTTATCCAGACATCAACAACAGACTGTTAGTTATCCAGACATCAACAGACTGTTAGTTATCCAGACATCAACAGACTGTTAGTTATCCAGACATCAACAGACTGTTAGTTATCCAGACATCAACAGACTGTTAGTTATCCAGACATCAACAGACTGTTAGTTACCTAGACATCAACAGACTGTTAGTTATCCAGACATCAACAGACTGTTAGTTATCCAGACATCAACAGACTGTTAGTTACCCAGACATCAACAACAGACTGTTAGTTATCCAGACATCAACAGACTGTTAGTTATCCAGACATCAACAGACTGTTAGTTATCCAGACATCAACAGACTGTTAGTTATCCAGACATCAACAACAGACTGTTAGTTACCCAGACATCAACAGACTGTTAGTTACCCAGACATCAACATACTGTTAGTTATCCAGACATCAACAGACTGTTAGTTATCCAGACATCAACAACAGACTGTTAGTTACCCAGACATCAACAGACTGTTAGTTACCCAGACATCAACAGACTGTTAGTTATCCAGACATCAACAGACTGTTAGTTATCCAGACATCAACAACAGACTGTTAGTTATCCAGACATCAACAGACTGTTAGTTATCCAGACATCAACAGACTGTTAGTTACCCAGACATCAACAGACTGTTAGTTATCCAGACATCAACAGACTGTTAGTTACCCAGACATCAACAGACTGTTAGTTATCCAGACATCAACAGACTGTTAGTTACCCAGACACCAACAACAGACTGTTAGTTATCCAGACATCAACAACAGACTGTTAGTTATCCAGACATCAACAGACTGTTAGTTATCCAGACATCAACAACAGACTGTTAGTTATCCAGACATCAACAGACTGTTAGTTATCCAGACATCAACAGACTGTTAGTTATCCAGACATCAACAGACTGTTAGTTATCCAGACATCAACAGACTGTTAGTTATCCAGACATCAACAGACTGTTAGTTATCCAGACATCAACAGACTGTTAGTTATCCAGACATCAACAGACTGTTAGTTATCCAGACATCAACAACAGACTGTTAGTTATCCAGACATCAACAGACTGTTAGTTATCCAGACATCAACAGACTGTTAGTTATCCAGACATCAACAGACTGTTAGTTATCCAGACATCAACAGACTGTTAGTTATCCAGACATCAACAGACTGTTAGTTATCCAGACATCAACAGACTGTTAGTTATCCAGACATCAACAGACTGTTAGTTATCCAGACATCAACAACAGACTGTTAGTTATCCAGACATCAACAGACTGTTAGTTATCCAGACATCAACAGACTGTTAGTTATCCAGACATCAACAGACTGTTAGTTATCCAGACATCAACAGACTGTTAGTTACCCAGACATCATCAACAGACTGTTAGTTATCCAGACATCAACAGACTGTTAGTTATCCAGACATCAACAACAGACTGTTAGTTATCCAGACATCAACAGACTGTTAGTTATCCAGACATCAACAGACTGTTAGTTACCCAGACATCACCAACAGACTGTTAGTTACCCAGACATCAACAGACTATTAGTTATCCAGACATCAACAACAGACTGTTAGTTATCCAGACATCAACAGACTGTTAGTTATCCAGACATCAACAGACTGTTAGTTACCCAGACATCAACAGACTGTTAGTTATCCAGACATCAACAACAGACTGTTAGTTACCCAGGAACCAACAACAGACTCCAGAAGTCCCTCTGTTTAATTTGATCTTCTCTTCCTAGTTGATGTTGAGGAAAACAGCCTTCAGCAGTTGGACAGGATAGGACCAGGATAGGACCAGGATATGGCCAGGATAGGATCAGGATAGGACCAGGATAGGACCAGGATATGGCCAGGATAGGACCAGGATATGGCCAGGATATGACCAGGATAAGACCAGGATAGGACCAGGATATGGCCAGGATAGGACCAGGATAGGACCAGGATAGGACCAGTTGGACAGCATATGACCAGGATAGACCAGAATAGGACCAGGATAGGGCCAGGATAGGGCCAGTTGGACAGGATAGGGCCAGGATAGGACCAGGATAGGACCAGGATAGGACCAGGATATGGCCAGGATAGGACCAGGATATGGCCAGGATATGACCAGGATAAGACCAGGATAGGACCAGGATATGGCCAGGATAGGACCAGGATAGGACCAGGATAGGACCAGTTGGACAGCATATGACCAGGATAGACCAGAATAGGACCAGGATAGGGCCAGGATAGGGCCAGTTGGACAGGATAGGGCCAGGATAGGACCAGGATAGGGCCAGTTGGACAGGATATGACCAGGATAGGACCAGTTGGACAGGATAGGACCAGGATATGACCAGAATAGGACCAGTTGGACAGGATAGGGCCAGGATAGGACCAGGATAGGGCCAGTTGGACAGGATATGACCAGGATAGGACCAGTTGGACAGGATAGGACCAGGATATGACCAGGATAGGGCCAGTTGGACAGGATAGGGCCAGGATAGGACCAGGATAGGGCCAGTTGGACAGGATAGGACCAGGATATGACCAGAATAGGGCCAGTTGGACAGGATAGGGCCAGGATAGGATGAGAGAATTCCAGCATCACACACACACACTCACCATCATAATTTTCTTTCTCTCTCTTTTTAATGAACCCTGTAGATCTCCAACAACAGATTGCGGACAGAAACGTAATCACTTCTCTTTACAAAAGCCCAGTGGCTCTTATCCATGGACTCGACTGGTCTGGACTGGGGAGATCATTTAACATAATGCCAGACAGCCTGATCACACAAAGGGAACACGAGGTCAGAAGGAGGGAGTTGAAAGAGAAAGATCTGTCTCATTCTGTACAGCAGTTTAGGTGGTTGAGGGGGGTTGAGGTGAGGGAGAATTACTGGGAGGGGGTGAGGGATGGGGGGGTTGAGGTGAGGGAGAATTACTGGGAGGGGGTGGGGGATGGGGGGTTGAGGTGAGGGAGAATTACTGGGAGGGGGTGAGGGATGGGGGGTTGAGGTGAGGGAGAATTACTGGGAGGGGGTGGGGGATGGGGGGTTGAGGTGAGGGAGAATTACTGGGAGGGGTGAGGGATGGGGGGGGTTGAGGTGAGGGAGAATTACTGGGAGGGGTGGGGGATGGGGGGGGTTGAGGTGAGGGAGAACTACTGGGAGGGGTGGGGGATGGGGGGGGTTGAGGTGAGGGAGAATTACTAGGAGGGGTGAGGGATGGGGGGTTGAGGGTGGGGGATGGGGGGTTGAGGTGAGGGAGAATTACTAGGAGGGGTGAGGGATGGGGGGTTGTGTGTTTAAACTCTACATGGCTAGTTAGTCCTCGTTAGGGACAGAGTTTCCCTGATTGCAACAGGACCTGTTGAGGAACAACCCTGGGCCCTGGTCACGCAGTGTGGAAATTGGATTTCATTGATTCCTCACGTCCACTCTCATCGTGTCCTACTCAAAGCTCGCTGGACGAGAAGCAGACGAGGAGAGTGGACGAGGAGAGTGGACGAGGGATCAAGGAAACGCAATTGAGATTTGCGCAGTGTCCTGTGCTTCACCTTAGTAAGGTCAGGGGCAGTCTGACTATCTGTATTTGTCTAATAAAAACCTTGATCATTTTAACATCAACACCCCTTTATAGACACTGTGAGATATGAATTTGGCAAAAAAGCTTGGCAGACCTTAATCTCTCCCTCTCGCTCTCCCTCTCCCCCCTCCCTCCCTCCCTCACGCTCTCTTTCTCCCTCTCTCTGAAGGATAGTGTTCTGCCCGACCCTAGAGTAGTGGTCAGTGCTGTGTTGTGATGGGGTCTAGTAGAGCTGTGTTGTGATGGGGTCTAGTAGAGCTGTGTTGTGATGGGGTCTAGTAGAGCTGTGTTGTGATGGGGTCTAGTAGAGCTGTGTTGAGATGGGGGCTCTGTCTCTTCTCTCCTTGGGATGGTGGAGTAGAGCTGTGTTTGAATGGGGGCTAGTGGACCTCTGTTGCTGATGATGGGGTCTAGTAGTGCTGTGTTGTGATGGGGTCTAGTAGTGCTGTGTTGTGATGGGCTCTGTCTCTTCTCTCCTTGGGATGGTGGAGGTACTGTTGTTTCAGAAGGTGGGGCGGTGGACCTCTGTTGCTGAGGTGATGGGGTCTAGTAGTGCTGTGTTGTGATGGGGTCTAGTAGTGCTGTGTTGTGATGGGCTCTGTCTCTTCTCTCCTTGGGATGGTGGAGGTACTGTTGTTTCAGAAGGTGGGGCGGTGGACCTCTGTTGCTGAGGTGATGGGGTCTAGTAGTGCTGTGTTGTGATGGGGTCTAGTAGTGCTGTGTTGTGATGGGCTCTGTCTCTTCTCTCCTTGGGATGGTGGAGGTACTGTTGTTTCAGAATGTGGGGCTGTGGACCTCTGTTGCTGGGGTGATGGGGTCTAGTAGAGCTGTGTTGTGATGGGGTCTAGTAGTGCTGTGTTGTGATGGGGTCTAGTAGAGCTGTGTTGTGATGGGGTCTAGTAGAGCTGTGTTGTGATGGGGTCTAGTAGAGCTGTGTTGTGATGGGGTCTAGTAGAGCTGTGTTGTGATGGGGTCTAGTAGAGCTGTGTTGTGATGGGGTCTAGTAGTGCTGTGTTGTGATGGGGTCTAGTAGAGCTGTGTTGTGATGGGGTCTAGTAGAGCTGTGTTGTGATGGGGTCTAGTAGAGCTGTGTTGTGATGGGGTCTAGTAGAGCTGTGTTGTGATGGGGTCTAGTAGGGCTGTGTTGTGATGGGTCGTGTCTAGTAGAGCTGTGTTGTGATGTGGTCTAGTAGTGCTGTGTTGTGATGGGGTCTAGTAGAGCTGTGTTGTGATGGGGTCTAGTAGAGCTGTGTTGTGATGGGGTCTAGTAGAGCTGTGTTGTGATGGGGTCTAGTAGAGCTGTGTTGTGATGGGGTCTAGTAGAGCTGTGTTGTGATGGGGTCTAGTAGTGCTGTGTTGTGATGGGGTCTAGTAGAGCTGTGTTGTGATGGGGTCTAGTAGAGCTGTGTTGTGATGGGGTCTAGTAGAGCTGTGTTGTGATGGGGTCTAGTAGAGCTGTGTTGTGATGGGGTCTAGTAGAGCTGTGTTGTGATGGGGTCTAGTAGAGCTGTGTTGTGATGGGGTCTAGTAGAGCTGTGTTGTGATGGGGTCTAGTAGAGCTGTGTTGTGATGGGGTCTAGTAGAGCTGTGTTGTGATGGGGTCTAGTAGTGCTGTGTTGTGATGGGGTCTAGTAGAGCTGTGTTGTGATGGGGTCTAGTAGTGCTGTGTTGTGATGGGGTCTAGTAGTGCTGTGTTGTGATGGGGTCTGTCTCTTCTCTCCTTGGGATGGTGGAGGTACTGTTGTTTCAGAATGTGGGGCGGTGGACCTCTGTTGCTGAGGTGATGGGGTCTAGTAGTGCTGTGTTGTGATGGGGTCTAGTAGTGCTGTGTTGTGATGGGCTCTGTCTCTTCTCTCCTTGGGATGGTGGAGGTACTGTTGTTTCAGAATGTGGGGCTGTGGACCTCTGTTGCTGAGGTGATGGGGTCTAGTAGAGCTGTGTTGTGATGGGGTCTAGTAGTGCTGTGCTGTAATAAGCCACGTCTGTCTCTTCTCTCCTTGGGATGGTGGAGGTACTGTTGTTTCAGAATGTGGGGCTGTGGACCTCTGTTGCTGAGGTGATGGGGTCTAGTAGAGCTGTGCTGTAATAAGCCACGTCTGTCTCTTCTCTCCTGGGGATGGTGGAGGTACTGTTGTTTCAGAAGGTGGGGCTGTGGACCTCTGTTGCTGAGGTGATGGGGTCTAGTAGTGCTGTGTTGTGATGGGGTCTAGTAGAGCTGTGTTGTGATGGGGTCTAGTAGTGCTGTGTTGTGATGGGCTCTGTCTCTTCTCTCCTTGGGATGGTGGAGGTACTGTTGTTTCTTTCGGTCCTTAGGTTCTGATACTGTCCTGATCACGATGTACATTATCATGTAGGAGTTCACGTGTCAGAGTGGGATGGTGAGCCATTCTGACGTTGAGCAGTGATGTACAGTCTTGATTTATTTTGTCGATCAACTGTCCTGGGAAGTCTTTTCTTGGTAGGAGGGTTTGACACAACTATATCGGTTGTTGGGAATATAGCCTGTGCCTGTTCTGCCACTCTTCTCATTGCCCCAGCTACATTTTCACCTTTGTCATGAAGGTCGTTTGTGCCAGTGTGGATGATGATTTTATCAGGTGTGTCAATCTTAGTCTGACTGAATAGCTGCATTGCATTGTCAGTTGTAGGACACCAGAACTTAAACACCTGGTGTCTAGGGAATCATCTTTCCTGGACTAAGACTTCCCATTTGGAGCAGACTGGGAGGCTGGTAGGTTGACCTGGGCTGGAGCAGACTGGGAGGCTGGTAGAATGACCTGGGCTGTAGCAGACTGAGAGGCTGGTAGGTTGACCTGGGCTGGAGCAGACTGGGAGGCTGATTGGTTGACCTGGGCTGGAGCAGACTGGGAGGCTGGTTGGTTGACATGGGCTGGAAAAGACTGGGAGGCTGATTGGTTGACTTGGGCTGGAGCAGACTGGGAGGCTGATTGGTTGACCTGGGCTGGAACAGACTGGGAGGCTGATTGGTTGACTTGGGCTGGAGCAGACTGGGAGGCTGATTGGTTGACCTGGGCTGTAGCAGACTGGGACGCTGATTGGTTGACCTGGGCTGGAGCAGACTGGGAGGCTGGTTGGTTGACCTGGGCTGGAAAAGACAGGCTGATTGGTTGACTGGGAGCAGACTGGGAGGCTGATTGGTTGACCTGGGCTGGAACAGACTGGGAGGCTGATTGGTTGACTTGGGCTGGAGCAGACTGGGAGGCTGATTGGTTGACCTGGGCTGTAGCAGACTGGGAGGCTGATTGGTTGACCTGGGCTGGAGCAGACTGGGAGGCTGATTGGTTGACCTGGGCTGAAGCAGACTGGGAGGCTGGTAGGTTGACCTGGGCTGGAGCAGACTGGGAGGCTGATTGGTTGACCTGGGCTGTAGCAGACTGGGAGGCTGGTATTCTGACCTGGGCTGTAGCAGACTGGGAGGCTGATTGGTTGACCTGTGCTGGAACAGACTGGGAGGCTGATTGGTTGACCTGGGCTGGAGCAGCCTGGGAGGCTGATTGGTTGATCTGGGCTGGAAAAGACTGGGAGGCTGGTAGGTTGACCTGGGCTGGAGCAGACTGGGAGGTTGACCTGGGCTGGAGCAGACTGGGAGGCTGATTGGTTGACCTGGGCTGGAGCAGACCTGGGAGGCTGGTAGGTTGACCTGGGCTGGAGCAGACTGGGAGGTTGACCTGGGCTGGAGCAGACTGGGAGGCTGATTGGTTGACCTGGGCTGGAGCAGACTGGGAGGCTGGTTGGTTGACATGGGCTGGAAAAGACTGGGAGGCTGGTTGGTTGACATGGGCTGGAAAAGACTGGGAGGCTGGTTGGTTGACATGGGCTGGAAAAGACTGGGAGGCTGGTTGGTTGACTTGGGCTGGAGCAGACTGGGAGGCTGGTAGGTTGACCTGGGCTGGAACAGACTGGGAGGCTGATTGGTTGACCTGGGCTGGAGCAGACTGGGAGGCTGGTAGGTTGACCTGGGCTGGAACAGACTGGGAGGTTGGTTGGTTGACTTGGGCTGGAGCAGACTGGGAGGCTGGTAGGTTGACCTGGGCTGGAGCAGACTGAGAGGCTGGTAGGTTGACCCGAACTGGAGCAGACTGGGAGGCTGGTAGGTTGACCTGGGCTGGAACAGACTGGGAGGTTGGTTGGTTGACTTGGGCTGGAGCAGACTGGGAGGCTGGTAGGTTGACCTGGGCTGGAGCAGACTGAGAGGCTGGTAGGTTGACCCGAACTGGAGCAGACTGGGAGGCTGGTAGGTTGACCTGGGCTGTAGCAGACTGGGAGGCTGGTAGGTTGACCTGGGCTGTAGCAGACTGAGAGGCTGGTAGGTTGACCTGGGCTGGAGCAGACTGGGAGGCTGGTAGGTTGACCTGGGCTGGCTGGGAGGCAGACTGGAACAGACTGGGAGGCTGATTGGTAGGTGGGAGGCTGATTGGTTGACCTGGGCTGGAGCAGACTGGGAGGCTGATTGGTTGACCTGGGCTGGAGCAGACTGGGAGGCTGGTATTCTGACCTGTGGTGTAGCAGACTGGGAGGCTGATTGGTTGACTTGGGCTAGGGCAGACTGGGAGGCTGATTGGTTGAGGGTTGGAGCAGACTGGGAGGCTGGTAGGTTGACCTGGGCTGGAGCAGACTGAGAGGCTGGTAGGTTGACCTGGGCTGGAGCAGACTGAGAGGCTGGTAGGTTGACCTGGGCTGTAGCAGACTGAGAGGCTGGTAGGTTGACCTGGGCTGTAGCAGACTGGGAGGCTGGTAGGTTGACCTGGGCTGGAGCAGACTGGGAGGCTGATTGGTTGACCTGGGCTGGAACAGACTGGGAGGCTGATTGGTTGACCTGGGCTGGAGCAGCCTGGGAGGCTGATTGGTTGACCTGGGCTGTAGCAGACTGGGAGGCTGGTAGGTTGACCTGGGCTGCTGATTGGTTGACCTGGGCTGGAAAAGACTGGGAGGCTGGTATTCTGACCTGGGCTGTAGCAGACTGGGAGGCTGATTGGTTGACTTGGGCTAGGGCAGACTGGGAGGCTGATTGGTTGACTTGGGCTGGAGCAGACTGGGAGGCTGGTAGGTTGACCTGGGCTGGAGCAGACTGGGAGGCTGATTGGTTGACCTGCGCTGGAGCAGACTGGGAGGCTGATTGGTTGACCTGGGCTGGAGCAGACCTGGGAGGCTGATTGGTTGACCTGGGCTGGAAAAGACTGGGAGGCTGGTTGGTTGACATGGGCTGGAAAAGACTGGGAGGCTGGTTGGTTGACATGGGCTGGAGCAGACTGGGAGGCTGGTAGGTTGACCTGGGCTGGAGCAGACTGGGAGGCTGGTAGGTTGACCTGGGCTGGAGCAGACTGGGAGGCTGATTGGTTGACCTGGGCTGGAACAGACTGGGAGGCTGATTGGTTGACCTAGCCTGGAACAGACTGGGAGGCTGATTGGTTGACCTGGGCTGGAACAGACTGGGAGGCTGGTTGGTTGACCTGGGCTGGAAAAGACTGGGAGGCTGGTAGGTTGACCTGGGCTGGAACAGACTGGGAGGCTGATTGGTTGACCTGGGCTGGAGCAGCCTGGGAGGCTGATTGGTTGACCTGGGCTGGAACAGACTGGGAGGCTGATTGGTTGACCTGGGCTGGAACAGACTGGGAGGCTGGTAGGTTGACCTGGGCTGGAGCAGACTGGGAGGCTGATTGGTTGACTTGGGCTGGAACAGACTGGGAGGCTGGTGCAGTGTCATCAGGCTGTGTGGTGGTTATGCTGGTAATTTAGCAATAGATGCTCTGCTCTCCTCCCTGAACGGTTTCATCTCTTCTTTTAGTTTCTGGACAGTGTCCTCCTCTTGAAGCTTGTTCTCTCTGAGTTCTATGACCTCTGCTTCGACTAGAGAGAGGGTGTTGTGGAAACGGTGCATAGCAGGTGTTCTTGGTGTTGTAGGCATGTCCTTGGCTCTGTCTGCTGAAGGTAGAGGGACACTGAGGGGCTTCTTGCTGGGTCACAGAGACTGTTGGGGCCCTTTTCTCCACCATCTCCCTCCTTGACTTTCTCCTCAGCTTCTGAGATGAGTTCAGCTTCTACTTTTAGGATAGCAAATATATTCTCTAAATCCTGGAGGCTTGAATCATTGCCTTGTGTCAGTCAATACAGTTCCATTATTGTAGAAGTTTACTGTTTGATTGCGTGTCCCTCTGGTCAACTTCTTCAAAAATGCTGATCTGACATCTCTTTGCTTGAGAAATGGTTGCAAATAACTATTTTCCATATCCTCTCTGCTCTTCGTTTTTGGGAAGATTTGCAAACAGGCATTCATGGTTCTGTCCCATTATCAAAGCGCTGAAACTTTTCTTAGCTTTCTCCATTTTGGATGTTTTGGTGGGTAAACAATGTCCATAGCAACGCTGGTGACGTTGGCTACAACGTCGTAATAGAAGCCCACCTTTCCCAAAACAGACATTGTTTCTTGCATTATTGTCTCTTGTGTCTTTAGACACAAAGGTTTACTTTGATGTCCTTTGTCTTCTTCCTTTCTTTTGTCTTTCTATTGTGTTGTTTAACTAATTCAAATTTGTTAGCTAGTTAGCTTATTTTAGAAGAGGCCCTAGCACCTGCTTAGCAATTGGTAAACAATACCAGATAATACTGGTCAATCCAATACTGTAATCTTCTAAGCCTATCTTCTTCATGTGTTGCTTGTTTTTGTCTTCCATTCAGTCTTGCAGTTTATTTATTTTTCCCCCTCTTAAAACCACTACATTTCAATATTTGCAGGAGGACATTTTTTTCCAGCAGCTGCTGAACTCTCTATTTTCTCTCTCCTTCTACCTCTCTGCCCCCCCCTCTCTCTCTCTCTCTCTCTCTCTCTCTCTCTCTCTCTCTCTCTCTCTCTCCCCCCCTCTCTCCCCTTTCTCTCTCTCTCTCTCCTCCCTTTCTCTCTCTCTCCTCCCTTTCTCTCTCTCTCTCTCTCTCTCTCTCTCTCTCTCTCTCTCTCTCTCTCCAGCTGCTCTGGGAGACTCAACAAAAACAAAGAGCCCTGTGAGGGAGGGACCACCTGCTCAGAGAGGATTGTGGGTAGGAGCTACCGTACACTTTACAGTTGAGCCAGGAGCAGTAGGAGTGTGTGTGTGTGTGTGTGTGTAACGGGAAGGGAAATGATGAGGTTCTGTCTCTGTAGGAAGTGTTTGGGCTCAGCGTCCGTGGCATGGCTGAACGGTTGTATGCGCCCCCTGTCTCCCTGCCTGCCTGTCTCCCTGTCTCCCTGTCTGCCTGTCTCCCTGTCTCCCTGTCTGTCTCCCTGCCTGCCTGTCTCCCTGCCTGCCTGTCTCCCTGCCAGCCTGTCTCCCTGTCTCCCTGCCTGCCTGTCTCCCTTCTACCTGTCTCCCTGCCTGTCTCCCTGTCTCCCTCCCTGCCTGTCTCCCTGTCTCCCTGTCTCCCTGCCTGTCTCCCTGCCAACCTGTCTCCCTGTCTCCCTGCCTGCCTGTCTCCCTTCTACCTGTCTCCCTGCCTGTCTCCCTGTCTCCCTCCCTGCCTGTCTCCCTGTCTCCCTGTCTCCCTGCCTGCCTGTCTCCCTGCCTGCCTGTCTCCCTGCCTGCCTGACGAACGGACAGTGGTTGGAGTCTCAGTCCTCTGCAGTCCATAAACGCTCCACGCTACATTAGAGCCCAAAGCCTTTCCACATGTTGTTTGCAGAAGGCCTCTATGGTACTTAAAGACCAATTCCTATAACCAACCCTACACTGACTGAACATCTCTCTCTCTCTCTCTCTCTCTCTCTCTCTCTCTCTCTCTCTCTCTCTCTCTCTCTCTCTCTCTCTCTCTCTCTCTCTCTCTCTCTCTCTCTCTCTCTCTCTCTCTCTCGCTGTCCTCTGTCCCGCTGTCCCATGGTCCATACACTCACTGACTGAACCACTGTGGGACTGTGAGGCAATGGGGCTGTGGGCAGTGGGGCTGTGGGGCTGTGGGGCTGTGGGGCTGTGGGGCTGTGGGGCTGTGGGGCTGTGGGGCTGTGGGCAGTGGGACTGTGGGGCTGTGGGACTGTGGGGCAGTGGGGCAGTGGGTTCAATTGGGCTGAGTGGCTGAGGGTCACCTGTGGGGTGGGATCAGGGGCTGTGGGGCTGTGGGTTCAGTGGGGATGATGGGTCTGTGGGTCAGTGGGTCTGTGGGGCTGTGGGGCTGTGGGGCTGTGGGTTCAATTGGGCTGAGTGGCTGAGGGTCAATGGGGCTGTGGGGTGTGGATCAATGGGGCTGTGGGGCTGTGGGTTCAGTGGGGATGTGGGGCAGTGGGTCTGTGGGTCAGTGGGTCTGTGGGGCTGTGGGGCTGTGGGCAGTGGGTCTGTGGGCTGTGGGCAGTGGGGCTGTGGGGCTAAGGGGAACTGTGGGGCTGTGGGCAGTGGGTCTGTGGGGCTGTGGGCAGTGGGGCTGTGGGTCAACTGTGGGTCAAAATGGGGCTGTGGGGCAGTGGGACTGTGGGTCAGATGTTGGGCACTGTGATGTGATTCAGGTAGGACAGCTAGACAGAGCAGAGATAGACCCTGAACACTAAGGAGAGAACAGCTAGACCTGGACAGAGCAGAGATAGACCCTGAACACTAAGGAGAGAACAGCTAGACCTGGACAGAGCAGAGATAGACCCTGAACACTAAGGAGAGAACAGCTAGACCTGGACAGAGCAGAGATAGACCCTGAACACTAAGGAGAGAACAGCTAGACCTGGACAGAGCAGAGATAGACCCTGAACACTAAGGAGAGAACAGCTAGACCTGGACAGAGCAGAGATAGACCCTGAACACTAAGGAGAGAACAGCTAGACCTGGACAGAGCAGAGATAGTAGACCCTGAACACTAAGGAACACTAACCAAACTAACTATTTGGACTAACTAAACTAATTGAACTCTAAAAACTAACTAAACTAACTGAACCAACTGAACTAAGTAACTGAACTAATTAAACTAACTAACTGAACTAACTCAATTCCCTAAACTAACTGAACTAACCTACTAAACTAACTAAACTAAATCAACTTACTGAACTAACCTACTGAACTTACTGAACAAGCTAACTGAACTAACTAACTCAGCTAACTAAACTAACTGAAATAACTGAACTAAGTAACGGAACTTACGGAACTTAATAAACTAACTCAACTAACCAAATTAACTAACTAACTAACTAACTAACTAACTAACTAACTAACTAAACTAACGAACCATATTAACTAACTATCTAAACTAACTGAACTAACTGAACTAACAAACCTACTGGATAAACCAAACAAACTGAACAAACTTTCTGAACTAATCTACTCAACTAACTGAACTACCTAAGCTAACTGAACCTACTGAACTAATTAAACTAACTGAACTATCTAAACTATCTAACTAAACTAACTAACTGAACTAACTAAGTAAACTACCTAAACTAACTGAACTAACCTACTGAACTAACTGAACTAACTGAACTAAACTAATTCAACTGACTGAACTAATAACTGAACTAACTAACTAACTAACTAACTAACTAACTGAACTAACTAACTAACTGAACTAACTAACTAAGTAAACAACCTAAACTAGCTGAGCTAACCTACTGAACTAACTGAACTAAGTAACTGAACTAACTCCACTAAATAAACTAACTCAACTAACTAAATTAACAAACTAACTAAAATATCTAAATTAAGTGAGCTAACCTACTGAACAAACTAAACAAACTGAACTAACTTTCTGAACTAATCTACGTAACTAAACTAACTAAACCATTTAAACTAACTGAACTAACTGAACTAACTAACTAAACTAATTCAACTGACTGAACTAATAACTGAACTCACTAACTAAACTAACTAAACTAACTAAACTAACTAACTAACTAACTAATTAAACGACCTAAACTAACTGAACTAAGCAACTGAACTAAGTAAACTAACTGAACTAACTGAAATAACTAACTGAACTAAACTAATCTAATGGAACTAACTGAACTAACTAACTCAATTAACTAACTAAGTAAATGACCTAAACTAACTGAACTAAGCAACTGAACTAACTAAACTAACTGAACTAACTGAACTAACTGAAATAACTA
This sequence comes from Oncorhynchus keta, assembly GCF_023373465.1. NCBI lineage: Eukaryota > Metazoa > Chordata > Actinopteri > Salmoniformes > Salmonidae > Oncorhynchus > Oncorhynchus keta. The sequence goes on along the minus strand of NW_026290922.1, from coordinate 83,756 downwards.
ACTGAACTAAACTAATCTAACGGAACTAACTGAACTAAGCAACTGAACTAACTGAACTAACTGAACTAACTGAAATAACTAACGGAACGAAACTAATCTAACGGAACAAACTGAAATAACTAACGGAACTAACTGAACTAACTGAAATAACTAACTGACTTGCCTAGTAAAATAAAGGTAAAATAAATAAATTAAATAAATATGGTGGTCCTATATATATAAGTATATATGTATATAGGATATATGTCTGTCTATATATGGTGGTCCTATATATAAGTATATATGTATATAGGATATATCTATATCTATATCATGTCTATAAATGGTGGTCCTATATATATATGTATATAGGATATATCTATATCTATATCATGTCTATAAATGGTGGTCCTATATATATATGTATATAGGATATATCTATATCTATATCATGTCTATAAATGGTGGTCCTATATATATATGTATATAGGATATATCTATATCTATATCATGTCTATAAATGGTGGTCCTATATATATATGTATATAGGATATATCTATATCTATATCATGTCTATAAATGGTGGTCCTATATATATGTACATTTACATTTACATTTAAGTCATTTAGCAGACGCTCTTATCCAGAGCGACTTACAAATTGGTGCATTCACCTTATGACATCCACTTTACAATAGTGCATCTAAATCTTTTAAGGGGGGTGAGAAGGATTACTTATCCTATCCTAGGTATTCCTTAAAGAGGTGGGGTTTCAGGTGTCTCCGGAAGGTGGTTATTGACTCCGCTGTCCTGGCGTCGTGAGGGAGTTTGTTCCACCATTGGGGGGCCAGAGCAGCGAACAGTTTTGATATCATATCATGTCTATATATGGTGGTCCTATATATATGTATATAGGATATATCTATCTATCTATATCATGTCTATAAATGGTGGTCCTTCCCTCCGACACTCCATCAGGAGATACGTTGTTGTGAAGTATGCTGGGTAATGACTACACTAATCAACCACCTGTCGCAGCGCTCGCTCGCTCCGATCCAACGTGCCAAGTATTCACACACACGCACGCACGCACACACGCACGCACACACACACACTGCCCAGATGTGTCCATCCCTTTAGCAGAGCAGAGCGGGGGAGGGGGGTGAGGAATGAAGCCCAGTCCCTAGCAGTAAGTAAAACTGTACTGAAAAACTGTGATTATACCATCATCATTGGCGTTATAATCAACAGTAAAATACTCTGAATATTTTTTACTGCAGCACAATGTAAATGGTGGTGCATTGTGGGAAAATGTTGTTGGCTTGGAAATAATTGCTCTATTTTGAAAGATAGTGTAATTTAACCCCACAGAATACAGTGACATACTGTATTTTTGGTGGTCCAAAAACCATTTGACCACTCGTGGGTGCACGGTGTTGATGTTTCTCGCTCATTAACATATTTTGAGGCGTGTCTTGTAAGAGGCTATATTTGTTGCACCCATATGAGTAACAATGCTGTACCAAACAAGCACTCCTATGAGGTTATAGTGCCTCATCAATTTAAAATGTATAGGGGGCAGATTGGAGTGGCAGGAAGTCATAACCCTGAAATGGTTGAGCATGTTGCCATGTTCTTTTGGTCTGTTTAACCATGGAGTCCCTGCCAGTTTGGAAGCCTTGGTTAATTAAGGCCTCTAGATGTAGACGTGTCAACCTGCTACACTATTTATATTACTGTATTACTGTAGGTGTACTGTAATATACTGTATTTATATTACTGTAAATGTACTGTAATATACTGTATTTATATTACTGTAGGTGTACTGTAATATACTGTATTTATATTACTGTAGGTGTACTGTAATATACTGTATTTATATTACTGTAGGTGTACTGTAATATACTGTATTTATATTACTGTAGGTGTACTGTAATATACTGTATTTATATTACTGTAGGTGTACTGTAATATACTGTATTTATATTACTGTAGATGTACTGTAATATACTGTATTTATATTACTGTAGGTGTACTGTAATATACTGTATTTATATTACTGTAGGTGTACTGTAATATACTGTATTTATACTACTGTAGGTGTACTGTAATATACTGTATTTATATTACTGTAGATGTACTTTAATATACTGTATTAATATTACTGTAGGTGTACTGTAATATACTGTATTTATATTACTGTAGATGTACTGTAATATACTGTATTTATATTACTGTAGGTGTACTGTAATATACTGTATTTATATTACTGTAGGTGTACTGTAATATACTGTATTTATATTACTGTAGGTGTACTGTAATATGATACAGTTGTACGATAACAATTCCACTCAGCTATCTGGGTTCTCAGATCTGCAAACAACACAGGAAGACTGGTCCCGGCAGACAGATTTTGCTGCCAACACAGGGAGCCTGGTCCCGGCAGACAGATTTTGCTGCCAACACAGGGTAGAATATACGGTCCCTGTAGATGATTTTGCTGCCATATTACTGTAGGTGTAGCTGTAATATACTGTAGACATATCTTGCTGCCAACACAGGTGACTGGTCCCGTTGCAGACAGATCTTTCTCAGCTGCCAACACAGGAAGACTGGTCCCGGCAGACAGATTTTGCTGCCAACACAGGGAGCCTGGTCCCGGCAGACAGATTTTGCTGCCAACACAGGGAGACCGGTCCCGGCAGACAGATTTTGCTGCCAACACAGGGAGCCTGGTCCCGGCAGACAGATCTTGCTGCCAACACAGGGAGACTGGTCCCGGCAGACAGATCTTGCTGCCAACACAGGGAGACTGGTCCTGGCAGACAGATCTTGCTGTCAACACAGGGAGACTGAATCAAGATGGTCCCGGCAGGCGGATCTGCTCCATGAGGATCTATACCCACCTGAGAGCTTTACATGGCCCAGATACTAATACCTCCTCCTGCCCTCCACCTCTCCACCACCTTTCCTCCTGCCCTCCAAATATACACCTCTCCACCCCTCTACCTCTCCACCTCTCCACCCCTCTAACTCTCCACCTCTCCACCCCTCTAACTCTCCACCTCTCCACCTCTCCACTCCCCACTCTCCACCCCTCTCCACCCTCCACCTCTCCTCTCTCCACCACTCCCACCTCTCCACCTCTCCACCTCTCTACCTCTCTACCTCTCTACCTCTCTACCTCTCCAACCCTCTAACTCTCCACCCCTCTCCACTCTCCACCTCTCCACCCCCACTCTCCACCCACCTCTCCCGGCTCCCCACTCTCCACTTTCTCTCCTATCTCTCCACCTCTCCACTCTCCACCCCTATCCACTCTCCACCTCTCCACCTCTCCACCCCTCTACCTCTCCACCCTCCCACCTCTCCACCTCTCTCTCTCTCCACTCTCCACCTCTCCACTCTCCACCTCTCCACCTCTCTACCTCTCCACCTCTCCACCCCTCTACCCCTCTACCTCTCCACCCCTCCACCTCTCCACCTCTCCCCTCTCCACACTCCCACCTCTCTACCTCTCTACCTCTCTACCTCTCTACCTCTCCACCCCTCTACCTCTCCACCTCTCCACTCCTCACTCTCCACCCCTCTCCACTCTCCACCTCTCCACTCTCCCCTCTCACCTCTCACCTCTCCCCTCTCCACTCTCACCCTCTCTCACCTCCCTCTCCACCTCTCCACTCTCCCCTCTCCACCCCTCTCCCACCTCTCCACTCTCTACCTCTCCACTCTCCACCTCTCCACTCTCCCCTCTCCACCCCTCTCCACCTCTCCACTCTCTACCTCTCCACTCTCCACTCTCCACCTCTCCACCTCTCTACCTCTCTACCTCTCCACTCTCCACTCTCCACCCCTCCACCCCTCCACCTCTCCACCTCTCCACCTCTCTACCTCTCCACTCTCCTCTCCACTCTCCACCCCTCCACCCCTCCACCTCTCCACTCTCCACCCCTCTCCACTCTCCACCTCTCCACCTCTCATTCTCCACCTCTCCACTCTCCACCCCTCTACCTCCCCACCTCTCTACCTCTCCACCCCTCCACCTCTCCACTCTCCACCCCTCTCCACTCTCCAGCTCTCCACCTCCACCTCCACCCCTCCACCTCTCCACCACTCTCCACCTCTCCACTCACCACCCCTCTCCACTCTCCACTCTCCACCTCTCCACCTCTACCTCCACCCCTCCACCTCTCCACTCTCCACCACTCTCCACCACTCTCCACTCTCCACCTCTCCACCTCTACCTCCACCCCTCCACCTCTCCACCACTCTCCACCACTCTCCACCTCTCCACCTCTCCACTCTCCACCCCTCTCCACTCTCCACCTCTCCACCTCTACCTCCACCCCTCCACCTCTCCACTCTCCACCACTCTCCACCACTCTCCACCTCTCCACCTCTCCACCTTTCTACCCCTCTACCTCTTCACCCCTCTACCTCTCCACCTCTCCACCTCTCTACCTGTCTACCCCTCTACCTCTCCACCCCTCTACCTCTCCACCCCTCTACCTCTCCACCTCTCCACCTCTCCACCTCTCTACCTCTCCACCCCTCTCCGCTCTCACCTCTCCACTCTCCACCCTCCACCTCTCCACTCTCCACCTCTCCACCTCTCCACCCTCCACCTCTCCACCTCTCCACCTCTCCCACCTCTCCACCTCTCCACCTCTCCACTCTCCACCTCTCTACCTCTCCTCTCCCACCTCTCCACTCCTCCACCTCTCCACCTCTACCTCTCACCTCTCCACCTCTCCCTCTCCACCTCTCCACCTCTCCACCTCTCTACCTCTCCACCCCTCTACCTCTCCACCTCTCCACCTCTCCACCTCTCCTCTCCACTCCTCCTCCACCTCTCTCCACCTCCCCTTCCTCTCCACCTCCTCTCCACCTCCACCTCTCTGCCTCTCTACCTCCTCCTCTCCACCCCTCTACCTCTCCACCTCTCTCCACTCTCCACCTCCACCTCTCTCCTCTCTACCTCTCTACCTCTCTACCTCTCCACCCCTCTCTGCCTCTCCACCTCTCCACCTCTCCATTCTCCACCTCTCCACTCTCCACCTCCCACCCCTCTACCTCTCCCTCTCCATTCTCCACCTCTCCACTCTCCACCTCTCCACCTCTCCACCCCTCTACCTCTCCACCCCTCTACCACTCCACCTCTCTACCTCTCCACCTCTCTCACCTCTCCTCCACCTCTCTCCACCTCTCTACCTCTCCACTCTCTCTCCCTCTCTCCCACCTCTCCACCTCCACCCCTCCACCTCTCCACTCTAAACCACTCTCCACCACTCTCCACCCTCTCCACCTCTCCACCTCTCCACCTCTCCTACCTCTACCTCTCCACCCCTCTACATCTCCACCTCTCCACCTGTCTACCCCTCTACCTCTCCACCCCTCCACCTCTCCACCTCTCTACCTCTCCACCCTCTACCTCTCCACCTCTCCACCTCTCCACCCCTACCTCTCCACCTCTCCACCTCTCCACCTCTCCACCTCTCTACCCCTCTCCTCTCCACCCTACCTCTCTCACCTCTCTACCTCTCCACCCCTCTACCTCTCCACCCTCTCCTCTCCTCCTCTACCTCTCCACCCCTCTACCTCTCCACCTCTCCACCTCTCCCACCTCTCCACCTCTCCACCTCTCCACCCTCTACCTCTCCACCCCTCTCCTCTCCACCCTCTACCTCTCACCCCTCTGCCTCCCTCTCCACCTCTCCCTCCACCTCTCCACCTCTCTACCCTCTACCCCTCTACCTCTCCACCTCTCCAGCTCTCCACCTCTCCACCTCTCCACCTCTCTACCTCTCCACCCCTCTACCTCTCCACCTCTCTACCTCTCTACCCTACCTCTCCACCCCTCTACCTCTCCACCTCTCCACCTCTCCACCTCTCCACCCTCTACCTCTCCTACCTCTCCACCCCTCTGCCTCTCTACCTCTCCACCTCTCCTCCTCTCCACCTCTCCCTCTCTGCCTCTCCCCCTACCTCTCCACCTCTCCACCTCTCCAGCTCTCCACCTCTCCACCTCTCCACCTCTCCACCTCTCCACCCCTCTACCTCTCCACCCTCTACCTCTCTACCTCTCTACCTCTCCACCTCTCCACCTCTCCACCTCTCCACCTCTCTACCTCTCTACCCTCTACCTCTCCACCTCTCCACCTCTCCACCTCTCTACCTCTCCTCTCCACCCCTCTACCTCTCCACCCCTCTACCTCTCTACCTCTCTACCTCTCCACCTCTCTACCTCTCCACCCCTCCTCCTCCTCTACCTCTCCACCTCTACCCTGCCTCTACCTTTCCACCCCTCTACCTCTCTACCTCTCCACTCTCCACCTCTCCACCCCTCCACCTCTCCTCTCCACCCCTCTCCTCTCCACCTCTCCATCTCCACCTCTCTACTCTCTCCACCTCTCCACCCTCTACCTCTCCACCCCTCTACCTCTCCACCTCTCTACCTCTCCACCCCTCTCTCCACCTCTCTCACCTCTCTCCACCTCTCCACCTCTCCCTCTCACCTCTCCACCTCTCCCACCTCTCCACCTCCACCCCTCCACCTCTCCACCCTAAACTCTCCACCACTCTCTACCCCTCCACCTCTCCACCTCTCCACCTTTCTACCCCTCTACCTCTCCACCCCTCTACCTCTCCACCTCCCACCTGTCTACCCCTCTACCTCTCCACCCCTCCACCTTTCCACCTCTCTACCTCTCCACCCCTCTACCTCTCCACCTCTCCACCTCTCCACCCCCTACCTCTCCAACCTCTCCACCTCTCCACCTCTCCACCTCTCTACCCCTCTACCTCTCCACCCCTCTACCTCTCCACCTCTCCACCTCTCCACCCCTCTACCTCTCCACCCCTCTACCTCTCCACCCCTCTACCTCTCCACCCCTCTACCTCTCCACCCCTCTACCTCTCCACCTCTCCACCTCTCCACCTCTCCACCTCTCCACCCCTCTACCTCTCCACCCCTCTACCTCTCCACCCCTCTACCTCTCCACCTCTCCACCTCTCCACCTCTCCACCTCTCTACCTCTCTACCCCTCTACCTCTCCACCTCTCCACCCACCTCCCACCTCTCCACCTCTCCACCTCTCCACCCCTCTACCTCTCCACCCCTCTACCTCTCCACCCCTCTACCTCTCTACCTCTCCACCTCTCTACCTCTCCACCTCTCTACCCCCTCTGCCCTCTGCCTCTCCACCTCTCCCCCTCTACCTCCCACCTCTACCCCTCTACCTCTCCACCCCTCTACCTCTCTACCTCTCTACCTCTCCACCTCTCTACCTCCCACCCTCTCTCTACCTCTCCACCTCTCCACCTCTCTACCCCTCTACCTTTCCACCCCTCTACCTCTCCTCTCTACCTCTCCACCTCTCTACCTCTCCACCCTCTACCTCTCCACCTCTCCACCTCTCCACCTCTCTACCCCTCTACCCCTCCACCTCTCCCCCTCTCCTCTCCACCTCTCTACCTCTCCACCTCTCCACCCCTACCTCTCCACCCCCTCTACCTCTCTACCTCTCTACCTCTCCACCTCTCTACCTCTCCACCCCTCTACCTCTCTACCTCTCCACCTCTCCACCTCCTACCCCTCTACCTCTCCACCCCTCTACCTCCCCTCTCTACCTCTCCACCTCTCTACCTCTCCACCCTCCACCTCTCCACCCCTCCACCTCTCCACCTCTCCACCTCTCCACCTCTCTACCCCTCTCCACCCCTCTACCCCTCTACCTCTCCACCTCTACCTCTCCACCCCTCTACCTCTCCACCTCTCCACCTCTCCACCCCTCTACCTTTCTACCTCTCTACCTCTCCACCTCTCCACCTCTCTACCTTTCCACCCCTCTACCTCTCCACCCCTCTACCTCTCTACCTCTCCACCTCTCTACCTCTCTACCTCTCCACCTCTCTACCTCTCCACCCTCTACCTCTCCACCTCTCCACCTCTCTACCCCTCTACCCTCTACCTCTCCACCCCTCTACCTCTCCACCTCCACCTCTCCACCTCTCCACCCCTCTACCTCTCTACCTCTCCACCTCTCCACCCCTCTACCTCTCCACCCCTCTCCACCTCTCTACCTCTCCCTCTCCACCCCTCTACCTCCCCACCCCTCCTCCACCTCTCTACCTCTCCACCTCTCCATCTCTCTACCCCTCTACCTCTCCACCCCTCTACCTCTCCACCTCTCCACCTCTCCCCCTCTCCACCCCTCTACCTCTCTACCTCTCTACCTCTCCACCTCTCCACCTCTCTACCTCTCTACCTCTCTACCTCTCTACCTCTCTACCTCTCCACCTCTCCACCTCTCCACCTCTCTACCTCTCCACCCCTCTACCTCTCCACCTCTCCACCTCTCCACCTCTCCACCTCTCTACCTCTCCACCTCTCCACCCCTCTACCTCTCCACCTCTCCACCCCTCTACCTCTCCACCCCTCTACCTCTCTACCTCTCTACCTCTCCACCTCTCCACCTCTCTACCCCTCTACCTCTCCACCCCTCTCCACCTCTCCACCCCTCTACCCCTCTACCCCTCTACCTCTCCACCCCTCTACCTCTCTACCCCTCTACCTCTCCACCTCTCCACCCCTCTACCTCTCCACCTCTCCACCTCTCCACCCCTCTACCTCTCCACCTCTCCACCTCTCCACCTCTCCACCCCTCTACCTCTCCACCCCTCTACCTCTCCACCTCTCCACCTCTCTACCTCTCCACCTCTCCACCCCTCTACCTCTCCACCTCTCCACCTCTCCACCTCTCCACCTCTCCACCTCTCCCCCCTCTACCTCTCCACCTCTCCACCTCTCCACCTCTCCACCTCTCTACCTCTCTACCTCTCCACCTCTCCACCTCTCCACCCCCTACTCTCCACCCCTCTACCTCTCTACCTCTCCACCTCTCTACCTCTCCACCCCTCTACCTCTCCACCTCTCTACCTCTCCACCCCTCTACCTCTTCACCCCTCTACCTCTCCACCCCTCCTATCTCCCTCCAACCCTGTCTCTTTCTCCTTCCCTCCATCCAAAACACTTTGTTTTTCATGACTCACATTTTCCAGTCCCCCCAGATGTGGCTCTCTGTGTGTGTGTGTGTGTGTGTGTGTGTGTGTGTGTGTGTGTGTGTGTGTGTGTGTGTGTGTGTGTGTGTGTGTGTGTGTGTGTGTGTGTGTGTGTGTGTGTGTGTGTCAAACTGCTGTAATAGGGGATGTGTTTCACTGGGAAGGAATTTGTTCTGTTCTGCTCTGTTCTGCTCTATTCTGCTCTGCTCTGTTCTGCTCTGTTCTATTCTGTTCTGTTCTGTTCTGTTCTATTCTGCTCTGCTCTGGTCTGCTGTATTCTGCTCTGCTCTGTTCTGCTCTATTCTGCTCTGCTCTGTTCTGCTCTATTCTGCTCTGCTCTGTTCTGCTCTGTTCTGCTCTGCTCTGTTCTGCTCTGTTCTATTCTGTTCTGTTCTGTTCTATTCTGCTCTGCTCTGTTCTGCTCTATTCTGTTCTGTTCTGTTCTGCTCTATTCTTCTCTGCTCTGTTCTGCTCTATTCTGCTCTGCTCTGTTCTGCTCTGCTCTGTTCTGCTCTGTTCTATTCTGCTCTGTTCTGTTCTGCTCTGTTCTATTCTGTTCTGTTCTGCTCTATTCTGCTCTATTCTGCTCTGTTCTGTTCTGTTCTGCTCTGTTCTATTCTGTTCTGTTCTGCTCTATTCTGCTCTGTTCTGTTCTGATCTGTTCTGCTCTGTTTTGTTCTGTTCTGCTCTGTTCTGTTCTGCTCTGTTCTATTCTGTTCTGTTCTGCTCTGTTCTCCACTGTTCTGCTCTGTTCTGTTCTGCTCTCCTCTGCTCTGCTCTGTTCTGCTCTGTTCTGTTCTGTTCTGTTCTGTTCTGCTCTGTTTTGTTCTGTTCTGTTCTGTTCTGTTCTGCTCTGTTCTGTTCTGTTCTGTTCTGCTCTATTCTTCTCTGCTCTGTTCGGCTAGATCTGACTGTAGAACATTCAGTTTACAGTAGTTTTGAATATTACTGTAGAATATTGTAGAATACTGTAGAATATTCCGTTTACAGTAGTTGTAGATCTTACTGCAGAACATGCAGTTTACAGTAGTTGTAGCTCTTACTGTAGAACATTCCATTTACAGTAGGTTTAGATCTGACTGTAGAATATTCAGTTTACAGTAGTTTTGAATCTTACTGTAGAATATTCCATTTACAGTAGTTGTAGATCTTACTGTGGAACATTCAGTTTACAGTAGTTTTGAATCTTACTGTAGAACATTCAGTTTACAGTAGTTTTGAATCTTACTGTAGAATATTCAGTTTACAGTAGTTTTGAATCTTACTGTAGAATATTCCATTTACAGTAGTTGTAGATCTTACTGTGGAACATTCCGTTTACAGTAGTTGTAGATCTGAATGTAGAACATGCAGTTTACAGTAGTTGTAGATCTTACAGTAGAACATTCCGTTTACAGTAGTTGTAGATCTGACTGTAGAACATGCAGTTTACAGTAGTTGTAGATCTTACAGTAGAACATTCAGTTTACAGTAGTTGTAGATCTTACAGTAGAACATGCAGTTTACAGTAGTGGTAGATCTGACTGTAGAACATGCAGGTTACAGTAGTTTTAGATCTGACTGTAGAACATGCAGTTTACAGTAGATGTAGATCTTACAGTAGAACATGCAGTTTACAGTAGTTGTAGATCTTACAGTAGAACATGCAGTTTACAGTAGTTTTAGATCTGACTGTAGAACATGCAGTTTACAGTAGTTGTAGATCTTACAGTAGAACATGCAGTTTACAGTAGTTGTAGATCTGACTGTAGAACATGCAGTTTACAGTAGTTGTAGATCTGACTGTAGAACATGCAGTTTACAGTAGTTGTAGATCTGACTGTAGAACATGCAGTTTACAGTAGTTGTAGATCTGACTGTAGAACATGCAGTTTACAGTAGTTGTAGATCTGACTGTAGAACATGCAGTTTACAGTAGTTGTAGATCTGACTGTAGAACATCTTTACTTCTTTTGACTGGGATCCATAGGGTTCTGGTCCAGAACTGTAGGGGATAGGGTACTGTTTGGGACGCAGGACCAAGTCGTTTTATATTTGATGTTTATTTAATCTGTCTTCCAGAAGCCTTCTATAAATAAAGAAAAAGCAGAAAGTAGAACATTAACTAATTCTGTTAATTACAGCCCTGCCTTCTGAGGAGGCTGCCTTTAGCTAACACAGGTTTATAGGCTTCTGCACACACACCACAGACACACGCACACACACACGCACACACAGACACACACACACACACACACACACACACACACACACACAGACGCACACACACACGCACACACACACGCACACACACACCACACACCACACAGACGCACACACAGACGCACACACACACCACACACCACACACAGACGCACACACAGACGCACACGCACACACAGACGCACACACACACCACAGACACACACACACACAGACGCACACACAGACGCACACACAGACGCACACACACACCACACACAGCAAATAGTAGGTTGAGGACTTGAGAAGCAGCCGCAAGGAAACAGAGAGCTGATGGCTGGTGTAGCCTGGTATTGCATCACTTCCTGCTGATCCTCCTGTTCCTGTTCCTAGCCCTGTACCGCACTGCCGGGGTTGGGGAGTAACGGATTACAAAAAACAGCATAATATTGTAATCCGATTACAGATACTTTTGAAAAAACTAGCTGATTACAGAGAGGATTACTTTTAAATTCAGGATGTTAGACACTTCTCTATGTTCTCAATGACGTTCAAATCAGCTTTGAAAAAAGTTTAAGTGAGTCTGTCCACCAATCAGAGACCACTATGATGACATGCCAAATGATGACCACCAATCAGAGACCACTATGATGACATGCCAAATGATGACCACCAATCAGAGACCACTATGATGACACGCCAAATGATGACCACCAATCAGAGACCACTATGATGACCACCAATCAGAGACCACTATGATGACACACCAAATGGTGACCACCAATCAGAGACCACTATGATGACACCCCAAATGGTGACCACCAATCAGTGTGGAACAGTGTGGATCCCAGCCTATAGAATAACAGCTGCATGGCGTGGATCCCAGCCTATAGAATAACAGTGTGGATCCCAGCCTATAGAATAACAGTGTGGATCCCAGCCTATAGAATAACAGTGTGGATCCCAGCCTATAGAATAACAGTGTGGATCCCAGCCTATAGAATAACAGCTGCACGGTGTGGATCCCAGCCTATAGAATAACAGCTGCATAGTGTGGATCCCAGCCTATAGAATAACAGCTGTATAGTGTGGATCCCAGCCTATAGAATAACAGCTGCATAGTGTGAATCCCAGCCTATAGAATAACAGCTGCATAGTGTGGATCCCAGCCTATAGAATAACAGCTGTGGTGGATCCCAGCCTATGGAATAACAGCTGCATAGTATAACAGTGTGGATCCCAGCCTATAGAATAACAGTGTGGATCCCAGCCTGTAGAATAACAGATCCCAGCCTATAGAATAACAGTGTGGATCCCAGCCTGTAGAATAACAGTGTGGATCCCAGCCTATAGAATAACAGCTGCATGGATCCCAGCCTATAGAATAACAGCTGCATAGTGTGGATCCCAGCCTATAGAATAACAGTGTGGATCCCAGCCTATAGAATAACAGTGTGGATCCCAGCCTATAGAATAACAGTGTGGATCCCAGCCTATAGAATAACAGCTGCATAGTGTGGATCCCAGCCTATAGAATAACAGTGTGGATCCCAGCCTATAGAATAACAGTGTGGATCCCAGCCTATAGAATAACAGCTGCATAGTGTGGATCCCAGCCTATAGAATAACAGCTGCATAGTGTGGATCCCAGCCTATAGAATAACAGCTGCATGGTGTGGATCCCAGCCTATAGAATAACAGCTGCATAGTGTGGATCCCAGCCTATAGAATAACAGCTGCATAGTGTGGATCCCAGCCTATAGAATAACAGCTGCATAGTGTGGATCCCAGCCTATAGAATAACAGTGTGGATCCCAGCCTATGGAATAACAGTGTGGATCCCAGCCTATAGAATAACAGCTGCATAGTGTGGATCCCAGCCTATAGAATAACAGTGTGGATCCCAGCCTATAGAATAACAGCTATATAGTGTGGATCCCAGCCTATAGAATAACAGTGTGGATCCCAGCCTATAGAATAACAGCTGTGGATCCCAGCCTATAGAATAACAGCTGTATAGTGTGGATCCCAGCCTATAGAATAACAGTGTGGATCCCAGCCTATAGAATAACAGTGTGGATCCCAGCCTATGGATCCCAGCCTATAGAATAACAGCTGCATAGTGTGGATCCCAGCCTATAGAATAACAGCTGCATAGTGTGGATCCCAGCCTATAGAATAACAGTGTGGATCCCAGCCTATAGAATAACAGTGTGGATCCCAGCCTATAGAATAACAGCTGCATAGTGTGGATCCCAGCCTATAGAATAACAGCTGCATAGTGTGGATCCCAGCCTATAGAATAACAGTGTGGATCCCAGCCTATAGAATAACAGCTGCATAGTGTGGATCCCAGCCTATAGAATAACAGCTGCATAGTGTGGATCCCAGCCTATAGAATAACAGTGTGGATCCCAGCCTATAGAATAACAGTGTGGATCCCAGCCTATAGAATAACAGTGTGGATCCCAGCCTATAGAATAACAGTGTGGATCCCAGCCTATAGAATAACAGTGTGGATCCCAGCCTATAGAATAACAGTGTGGATCCCAGCCTATAGAATAACAGTGTGGATCCCAGCCTATAGAATAACAGTGTGGATCCCAGCCTATAGAATAACAGCTGCATAGTGTGGATCCCAGCCTATAGAATAACAGCTGCATAGTGTGGATCCCAGCCTATAGAATAACAGTGTGGATCCCAGCCTATAGAATAACAGTGTGGATCCCAGCCTATAGAATAACCCAGCCTATAGAATAACAGTGTGGATCCCAGCCTATAGAATAACAGTGTGGATCCCAGCCTATAGAATAACAGTGTGGATCCCAGCCTATAGAATAACAGTGTGGATCCCAGCCTATAGAATAACAGTTGCATAGTGTGGATCCCAGCCTATAGAATAACAGTGTGGATCCCAGCCTATAGAATAACAGTGTGGATCCCAGCCTATAGAATAACAGCTGCATAGTGTGGATCCCAGCCTATAGAATAACAGCTGCATAGTGTGGATCCCAGCCTATAGAATAACAGCTGCATAGTGTGGATCCCAGCCTATAGAATAACAGCTGCATAGTGTGGATCCCAGCCTATAGAATAACAGCTGCATAGTGTGGATCCCAGCCTATAGAATAACAGCTGTGGATCCCAGCCTATGAATAACAGTGTGGATCCCAGCCTATAGAATAACAGCTGCCTATAGTGTGGATCCCAGCCTATAGAATAACAGCTGCTAGTGTGGATCCCAGCTATAGAATAACAGTGCATGGATCCCAGCCTATAGAATAACAGCTGCATAGTGTGGATCCCAGCCTATAGAATAACAGCTGCATAGTGTGGATCCCAGCCTATAGAATAACAGCTGCATAGTGTGGATCCCAGCCTATAGAATAACAGCTGCATAGTGTGGATCCCAGCCTATAGAATAACAGTGTGGATCCCAGCCTATAGAATAACAGCTGCATGGTGTGGATCCCAGCCTATAGAATAACAGCTGCATAGTGTGGATCCCAGCCTATAGAATAACAGTGTGGATCCCAGCCTATAGAATAACAGCCTGAATAACAGTGTGGATCCCAGCCTATAGAATAACAGCTGTGTGGATCCCAGCCTGTAGAATAACAGTGTGGATCCCAGCCTATAGAATAACAGTGTGGATCCCAGCCTATAGAATAACAGTGTGGATCCCAGCCTATAGAATAACAGCTGCATAGTGTGGATCCCAGCCTATAGAATAACAGTGTGGATCCCAGCCTATGGAATAACAGTGTGGATCCCAGCCTATAGAATAACAGCTGCATAGTGTGGATCCCAGCCTATAGAATAACAGTGTGGATCCCAGCCTATAGAATAACAGTGTGGATCCCAGCCTATAGAATAACAGCTGCATAGTGTGGATCCCAGCCTATAGAATAACAGTGTGGTGTGGATCCCAGCCTATAGAATAACAGTGCCTATAGAATGTGTGGATCCCAGCCTATAGAATAACAGCTGCATAGTGTGGATCCCAGCCTATAGAATAACAGCTGCATAGTGTGGATCCCAGCCTATAGAATAACAGCTGCATGGTGTGGATCCCAGCCTATAGAATAACAGCTGCATAGTGTGGATCCCAGCCTATAGAATAACAGCTGCATAGTGTGGATCCCAGCCTATAGAATAACAGCTGCATAGTGTGGATCCCAGCCTATAGAATAACAGTGTGGATCCCAGCCTATAGAATAACAGTGTGGATCCCAGCCTATAGAATAACAGCTGCATAGTGTGGATCCCAGCCTATAGAATAACAGTGTGGATCCCAGCCTATAGAATAACAGCTGCATAGTGTGGATCCCAGCCTATAGAATAACAGTGTGGATCCCAGCCTATAGAATAACAGTGTGGATCCCAGCCTATAGAATAACAGCTATATAGTGTGGATCCCAGCCTATAGAATAACAGTGTGGATCCCAGCCTATGGAATAACAGTGTGGATCCCAGCCTATAGAATAACAGTGTGGATCCCAGCCTATAGAATAACAGTGTGGATCCCAGCCTATAGAATAACAGCTGCATAGTGTGGATCCCAGCCTATAGAATAACAGTGTGGATCCCAGCCTATAGAATAACAGTGTGGATCCCAGCCTATAGAATAACAGCTGCATAGTGTGGATCCCAGCCTATAGAATAACAGCTGCATAGTGTGGATCCCAGCCTATAGAATAACAGCTGCATAGTGTGGATCCCAGCCTATAGAATAACAGCTGCATAGTGTGGATCCCAGCCTATAGAATAACAGTGTGGATCCCAGCCTATAGAATAACAGTGTGGATCCCAGCCTATAGAATAACAGTGTGGATCCCAGCCTATAGAATAACAGTGTGGATCCCAGCCTATAGAATAACAGTGTGGATCCCAGCCTATAGAATAACAGTGTGGATCCCAGCCTATAGAATAACAGTGTGGATCCCAGCCTATAGAATAACAGTGTGGATCCCAGCCTATAGAATAACAGCTGCATAGTGTGGATCCCAGCCTATAGAATAACAGCTGCATAGTGTGGATCCCAGCCTATAGAATAACAGTGTGGATCCCAGCCTATAGAATAACAGTGTGGATCCCAGCCTATAGAATAACAGTGTGGATCCCAGCCTATAGAATAACAGTGTGGATCCCAGCCTATAGAATAACAGCTGCATAGTGCAGATCCCAGCCTATAGAATAACAGCCTATAGAATAACAGTGTGGATCCCAGCCTATAGAATAACAGTGTGGATCCCAGCCTATAGAATAACAGTTGCATAGTGTGGATCCCAGCCTATAGAATAACAGTGTGGATCCCAGCCTATAGAATAACAGTGTGGATCCCAGCCTATAGAATAACAGCTGCATAGTGTGGATCCCAGCCTATAGAATAACAGCTGCATAGTGTGGATCCCAGCCTATAGAATAACAGCTGCATAGTGTGGATCCCAGCCTATAGAATAACAGCTGCATGGTGTGGATCCCAGCCTATAGAATAACAGCTGCATAGTGTGGATCCCAGCCTATAGAATAACAGTGTGGATCCCAGCCTATAGAATAACAGTGTGGATCCCAGCCTATAGAATAACAGCTGTATAGTGTGGATCCCAGCCTATAGAATAACAGCTGCATAGTGTGGATCCCAGCCTATAGAATAACAGCTGCATAGTGTGGATCCCAGCCTATAGAATAACAGCTGCATAGTGTGGATCCCAGCCTATAGAATAACAGCTGCATAGTGTGGATCCCAGCCTATAGAATAACAGCTGCATGTGTGGATCCCAGCCTATAGAATAACAGCTGCATAGTGTGGATCCCAGCCTATAGAATAACAGTGTGGGATCCCAGCCTATAGAATAACAGCTGAATAACAGCTGCATGGTGTGGATCCCAGCCTATAGAATAACAGTGTGGATCAGCCTAGTGTGGATCCCAGCCTATAGAATAACAGTGTGGATCCCAGCCTATAGAATAACAGCTGCATAGTGTGGATCCCAGCCTATAGAATAACAGTGTGGATCCCAGCCTGTAGAATAACAGTGTGGATCCCAGCCTATAGAATAACAGTGTGGATCCCAGCCTATAGAATAACAGTGTGGATCCCAGCCTATAGAATAACAGCTGCATAGTGTGGATCCCAGCCTATAGAATAACAGTGTGGATCCCAGCCTATGGAATAACAGTGTGGATCCCAGCCTATAGAATAACAGCTGCATAGTGTGGATCCCAGCCTATAGAATAACAGTGTGGATCAGCCATATAGATCCCAGCCTATAGAATAACAGTGTGGATCCCAGCCTATAGAATAACAGCTGCATAGTGTGGATCCCAGCCTATAGAATAACAGCTGTGTGGATCCCAGCCTATAGAATAACAGTGCATAGTGTGGATCCCAGCCTATAGAATAACAGTATAGGTGTGATCCCAGCCTATAGAATAACAGCTGTATAGTGTGGATCCCAGCCTATAGAATAACAGCTGCATAGTGTGGATCCCAGCCTATAGAATAACAGCTGCATAGTGTGGATCCCAGCCTATAGAATAACAGCTGCATAGTGTGGATCCCAGCCTATAGAATAACAGTGTGGATCCCAGCCTATAGAATAACAGCTGCATAGTGTGGATCCCAGCCTATAGAATAACAGCTGCATAGTGTGGATCCCAGCCTATAGAATAACAGCTGCATAGTGTGGATCCCAGCCTATAGAATAACAGCTGCATAGTGTGGATCCCAGCCTATAGAATAACAGTGTGGATCCCAGCCTATAGAATAACAGTGTGGATCCCAGCCTATAGAATAACAGCTGCATAGTGTGGATCCCAGCCTATAGAATAACAGTGTGGATCCCAGCCTATAGAATAACAGTGTGCCCAGCCTATAGAATAACAGTGGTGTGATCCCAGCCTATAGAATAACAGTGTAGTGTGGATCCCAGCCTATAGAATAACAGTGTGGATCCCAGCCTATAGAATAACAGCTGCATAGTGTGGATCCCAGCCTATAGAATAACAGCTGCATAGTGTGGATCCCAGCCTATAGAATAACAGCTGCATAGTGTGGATCAGCCTGCAATAACAGTGTGGATCCCAGCCTATAGAATAACAGTGTGGATCCCAGCCTATAGAATAACAGCTGCATAGTGTGGATCCCAGCCTATAGAATAACAGCTGCATAGTGTGGATCCCAGCCTATAGAATAACAGCTGCATAGTGTGGATCCCAGCCTATAGAATAACAGCTGCATAGTGTGGATCCCAGCCTATAGAATAACAGTGTGGATCCCAGCCTATAGAATAACAGTGTGGATCCCAGCCTATAGAATAACAGCTGCATAGTGTGGATCCCAGCCTATAGAATAACAGCTGCATAGTGTGGATCCCAGCCTATAGAATAACAGCTGCATAGTGTGGATCCCAGCCTATAGAATAACAGCTGCATAGTGTGGATCCCAGCCTATAGAATAACAGCTGCATAGTGTGGATCCCAGCCTATAGAATAACAGCTGCATAGTGTGGATCCCAGCCTATAGAATAACAGCT
>NW_026290922.1:20000-57500 GCF_023373465.1 Oncorhynchus keta | reverse complement strand
AAAACTAACATCTTCTACCCTAACTCTAACCTCATCTAACGTCTTCTACCCTAACCTCATCTACCCTAAAACTAACGTCTGCTACCCTAAAACTAACCTCTTCTACCCTAACTCTAACCTCTTCTACCCTAACTCTAACCTCTTCTACCCTAACTCTAACCTCTTCTACCCTAACTCTAACCTCTTCTACCCTAACTCTAACCTCTTCTACCCTAACTCTAACATCATCTACCCCAATTCTAATCTCTTCTAACCTCTTCTACCCTAACTCTAACCTCATCTACCCTAACTCTAACCTCTCCTAACCTCTTCTACCCTAATTCTAACCTCTTCTACCCTAACTCTAACCTCTTCTACCCTAACTCTAACCTCTTCTACCCTAACTCTAACCTCTTCTACCCTAACTCTAACCTCTTCTACCCTAACTCTAACCTCTTCTACCCTAACTCTAACCTCATCTACCCTAACTCTAACCTCTCCTAACCTCTTCTACCCTAATTCTAACCTCTTCTACCCTAACTCTAACCTCTTCTACCCTAACTCTAACCTCTTCTACCCTAACTCTAACCGAGTTATCCTAACTCTAACCTAGTTATCATAACTCTTTTCTCTTCTAACCTCTTCTACCCTAACTCTAACCTCTTCTACCCTAACTCTAACCGCTTCTAACCTCTTCTACCCTAACTCTAACCTCTTCTACCCTAACTCTAACCTCTTCTACCCTCTTCTACCCTAACTCTAACCTCTTCTACCCTAACTCTAACCTCTTCTACCCTAACTCTAACCTAGTTACCTCTTCTACCCTCTTCTAACCTCTTCTACCCTAACTCTAACCTCATCTACCCTAACTCTACCCTCTTCTACCCTAACTCTAACCTCTTCTACTCTCTTCTACCCTAACTCTAACCTCTTCTAACCTCTTCTACCCTAACTCTAACCTAATGTTAACCAGTTTTAACCTAACTCTAACCTCTTCTACCCGAACTCTAACCTCTTCTACCCTAACTTTAACCTAATGTTAACCAGTTTTAACCTAACTCTAACCTCTTCTACCCTAACTCTACCCTCTTCTACCCTAACTCTAAACTCTTCTACCCTAACTTTAACCTCTTCTACTCTCTTCTACCCTAACTCTAACCTCTTCTACCCTAACTTTAACCTCTTCTACTCTCTTCTACCCTAACTCTAACCTCTTCTAACCTCTTCTACCCTAACTCTACCCTCTTCTACCCTAACTCTAACCTCTTCTACCCTAACTCTACCCTCTTATACCCTAACTCTAACCTCTTCCACCCTCTTCTACCCTAACTCTACCCTCTTCTACCCTAACTCTACCCTCTTCTACCCTAACTCTAACCTCTTCTACCCTCTTCTACCATAACTCTACCCTCTTCTACCCTAACTTTAACCTCTTCTACCATAACTCTACCCTCTTCTACCCTAACTTTAACCTAATGTTAACCTGTTTTAACCTAACTCTAACCTCTTCTACCCTAAATTTAACCTAGCTACCTTTTCCCAACAGTAAATGGTGATAAAAGCATGACATTGGTAGTACAGTTGAAAGGGGGAATATATACAACCATTTGAAAGTACTATAATACCAGTTGTCAAACTATTCTCAAATCAATTCAATCGATCTTTATTGTCCCGAATGTGCATTTCTTGTGTAGAATTTAAAAATATATATACACACTTAAAATAAAGTTATTTTGTGTAAATGTAACATAAACTAATGTGTGTTGTTCCAGTTGGTTCCCAACATGTCTTCTCTGCTGTTGGACGAGCTGCACCAGGAGGCCCAAGGGATGTACACCTGTCAGGCCATCTACAACACTGACCGGGGAACTACAATCACCTTCTACTACACACACCTAGAGGTGGTGGAGGAGGACTGAGGGGGAGAGAGGGAGAGGGAGCGGGAGAGAGAGAGGGAGAGGGAGAGGGAGAGAGAGAGGGAGAGGGAGAGGGAGAGGGAGAGGGAGAGGGAGAGAGAGAGAGAGAGAGGAGAGAGAGAGAGAGAGAGAGAGAGAGAGAGAGAGAGAGAGAGCAGGAGAGGGAGAGAGAGAGGGAGACAGAGAGAGAGAGAGGAGACAGAGAGAGAGAGAGAGGGGAGAGAGAGAGAGAGAGAGAGAGAGAGAGAGAGAGAGAGAGAGAGAGAGAGAGAGAGAGCAGGAGAGGGAGAGAGAGAGGGAGACAGAGAGAGAGAGAGGGAGAGAGAGAGAGAGCAGGAGAGGGAGAGAGAGAGGGAGACAGAGAGAGAGAGAGGGAGACAGAGAGAGAGAGGGGGAGAGAGAGAGAGACGTTGAACTTTGAACAGGGTGTTACTGTAGTAAGTTCAGCACTTTAATCAGTAAAATGACTGCTGTGTGTGTTTTTAATCGTTGACAAGGTGAGGTGTTTACTCCTACCTGTGATTTGATGACCTGTGTATGAATCATACCATCATATGTTTGTTATTCATAACCCAGACTGTCAGGATTGTTAAACAAAGGTTTCATCTGACAAACCTCTGGTCCAATAGACGCAGGCCTGAGTTATTACGTGATCTTGTCCAATATAACAGCCAGTGGGACATGAGCATATTCTAGCTCTAGAACTACTCTGTTATACAATCTTATACAACTGAACATTGTTTGTGTGTGTGTGTGTGTGTGTGTGTGTGTGTGTGTGTGTGTGTGTGTGTGTGTGTGTGTGTGTGTGTGTGTGTGTGTGTGTGTGTGTGTGTGTGTGTGTGTGTGTGTGTGTGTGTGTGTGTGTGTGTTACGGCGTGATTTCAGTCTTTGCCCATCATTATCTCTCTGGCTGAAATGAGAGACTGCCCTATTGTGGCGTATCCAGAACATTCTGAAAGCAAATTGCTCTGCGGCCGGCTGCTTGTCTCCTTTCCTGAATATAATCCTGAGAAGGACCTCTGCTCTCTTTCAGATGACTGACAGATGAGTGTTCCTCAAAAGACTAAATGCTTTCTTAACCAATCAGGTGACAGACCAACAACATGAATGGTTGGCACTGCTGAGCACCATAACTCAACTCAGAGTACAGAGAAAACAACAAAATGGCAGCCGAAATGACAAAGCAGAAAGGAGAGATCCAGCGATGATTGTTCCTCTCTGTTGACCAGGTCGTTATTGTGAAGGAAAATGTGTTCCCAATGACTACAATAAAGGTTTAAATACGCTTTGATCTCAATGACCTAACTAAAGGTTCAACTAAGGTTTGCTATGCCCAGTGAAGGTGAGGTAAGCACCCCCCCTGGGGTTACTACGGTGATGAGGGCGATGATTTGAAGAGGGTAATGACGTGATGAGGGTGGTGATGTGATGAGGGTGGTGATGTGATGAGGGTGATGATGTGATGAGGGTGATGATGTGATGAGGGTGATGATGTGAAGAGGGTGATGATGTGATGAGGGTGATGATGTGATGAGGGTGGTGATGTGATGAGGGTGGTGATGTGATGAGGGTGATGATGTGACGAGGGTGATGATGTGATGAGGGTGATGATGTGATGAGGGTGATGATGTGATGAGGGTGGTGATGTGATGAGGGTGATGATGTGATGAGGGTGGTGATGTGATGAGGGTGATGATGTGATGAGGGTGATGACGTGACGAGGGTGATGATGTGATAAGGGTTACTATGGTGATAAGGGTGATGATGTGATGATGTGATGAGAGTGATGATGTGATGAGGGTTACTACGGTGATAAGGGTGATAATGTGATGATGTGATGATGTGATGAGAGTGATGATGCGATGAGGGTGATGATGATGAGGGTGATGTGATGAGGGTGATGATGTGATGAGGGTGATGATGTGATGAGGGTGATGATGTGATGAGGGTGATGATGTGATGAGGGTGGTGATGTGATGAGGGTGGTGATGTGATGAGGGTGGTGATGTGATGAGGGTGATGATGTGATGAGGGTGGTGATGTGATGAGGGTGATGATGTGATGAGGGTGGTGATGTGATGAGGGTGATGATGTGATGAGGGTGGTGATGTGATGAGGGTGGTGATGTGATGAGGGTGATGATGTGATGAGGGTGGTGATGTGATGAGGGTGGTGATGTGATGAGGGTGATGATGTGACGAGGGTGATGATGTGATGAGGGTGATGATGTGATGAGGGTGGTGATGTGATGAGGGTGGTGATGTGATGAGGGTGATGACGTGATGAGGGTGATGACGTGATGAGGGTGATGATGTGATGAGGATGATGACGTGATGAGGGTGATGACGTGATGAGGGTGGTGATGTGATGAGGGTGGTGATGTGATGAGGGTGATGATGTGATGAGGGTGATGATTTGAAGAGGGTGGTGATGTGATGAGGGTGATGATGTGATGAGGGTGATGATGTGATGAGGGTGATGACGTGATGAGGATGGTGATGTGATGAGGGTGATGACGTGATGAGGGTGATGACGTGATGAGGGTGATGATGTGATGAGGGTGATGATGTGATGAGGGTGGTGATGTGATGAGGGTGATGATGATGATGAGGGTGATGATGTGATGAGGGTGATGACGTGATGAGGGTGGTGATGTGATGAGGGTGATGATGTGATGAGGGTGATGATGTGTTGAGGGTGATGATGTGATGAGGGTGATGACGTGATGAGGGTGATGATGTGATGAGGGTGGTGATGTGATGAGGGTTACTACGGTGATAAGGGTGATAATGTGATGATGTGATGATGCGATGAGGGTGATGAGGGTGATGACGTGATGAGGGTGATGAGGGTGATGATGTGATGAGGGTGATGATGTGATGAGGGTGATGAGGTTGATGAGTGTGATGATGTGATGAGGGTGATGAGGGTGATGATGTGATGAGGGTGATGACGTGATGAGGGTGGTGATGTGATGAGGGTGATGACGTGATGAGGGTGATGATGTGATGAGGGTGATGAGGGTGATGATGTGATGAGGGTGATGACGTGATGAGGGTGGTGATGTGATGAGTGTGGTGATGTGATGAGGGTGATGACGTGATGAGGGTGGTGATGTGATGAGGGTGGTGATGTGATGAGGGTGATGACGTGATGAGGGTGGTGATGTGATGAGGGTGATGAGGGTGATGATGTGATGAGGGTGATGACGTGATGAGGGTGGTGATGTGATGAGTGTGGTGATGTGATGAGGGTGGTGATGTGATGAGGGTGATGAGGGTGATGACGTGATGAGGGTGATGAGGGTGATGATGTGATGAGGGTGATGATGTGATGAGGGTGATGAGGTTGATGAGTGTGATGATGTGATGAGGGTGATGAGGGTGATGATGTGATGAGGGTGATGACGTGATGAGGGTGGTGATGTGATGAGGGTGATGACGTGATGAGGGTGATGATGTGATGAGGGTGATGAGGGTGATGATGTGATGAGGGTGATGACGTGATGAGGGTGGTGATGTGATGAGTGTGGTGATGTGATGAGGGTGATGACGTGATGAGGGTGGTGATGTGATGAGTGTGGTGATGTGATGAGGGTGATGACGTGATGAGGGTGGTGATGTGATGAGGGTGATGATTTGAAGAGGGTGGTGATGTGATGAGGGTGGTGATGTGATGAGGGTGATGATGTGATGAGGGTGATGATGCGATGAGGGTGGTGATGTGATGAGGGTGATGATGTGATGAGGGTGATGATGTGATGAGGGTGATGATGTGATGAGGGTGACGATGTGATGAGGGTGATGATGTGATGAGGGTGGTGATGTGATGAGGGTGGTGATGTGATGAGGGTGATGATGTGATGAGGGTGATGACGTGATGAGGGTGATGATGTGATGAGGGTGATGATGTGATGAGGGTGATGATGTGATGAGGGTGGTGATGTGATGAGGGTGGTGATGTGATGAGGGTGATGATGTGATGAGGGTGATGATGTGATGAGGGTGATGATGTGATGAGTGTGATGATGTGATGAGGGTGATGATGTGATGAGGGTGATGATGTGATGAGGGTGGTGATGTGATGAGGGTGATGATGTGATGAGGGTGATGATGTGATGAGGGTGACGATGTGATGAGGGTGATGATGTGATGAGGGTGGTGATGTGATGAGGGTGGTGATGTGATGAGGGTGATGATGTGATGAGGGTGATGACGTGATGAGGGTGATGATGTGATGAGGGTGATGATGTGATGAGGGTGATGATGTGATGAGGGTGGTGATGTGATGAGGGTGATGATGTGATGAGGGTGATGATGTGATGAGGGTGATGATGTGATGAGTGTGATGATGTGATGAGGGTGATGATGTGATGAGGGTGATGATGTGATGAGGGTGATGTGATGAGGGTGGTGATGTGATGAGGGTGATGATGTGATGAGGGTGATGATGTGATGAGGGTGGTGATGTGATGAGGGTGGTGATGTGATGAGGGTGGTGATGTGATGAGGGTTACTACGGTGATAAGGGTGATAATGTGATGATGTGATGATGTGATGACATTTACATTTACATTTAAGTCATTTAGCAGACGCTCTTATCCAGAGCGACTTACAAATTGGTGCATACACCTTATGACAACCAGTGGAACAGCCACTTGCATCTAAATCTTGTTGGGGGAGAAGGATTACCTACCCTTACTTACCCTATCCTAGGTATTCCTTGAAGAGGTGGGGTTTCAGGTGTCTCCGGAAGGTGGTGATTGACTCCGCTGTCCTGGCGTCGTGAGGGAGTTTGTTCCACCATTGGGGGCCAGAGCAGCGAACAGTTTTGACTGGGCTGAGCGGGAACTGTACTTCCTCAGTGGTAGGGAGGCGAGCAGGCCAGAGGTGGATGAACGCAGTGCCCTTGTTTGGGTGTAGGGCCTGATCAGAGCCTGGAGGTACTGAGGTGCCGTTCCCCTCACAGCTCCGTAGGCGAGCACCATGGTCTTGTAGCGGATGCGAGCTTCAACTGGAAGCCAGTGGAGAGAGCGGAGGAGCGGGGTGACGTGAGAGAACTTGGGAAGGTTGAACACCAGACGGGCTGCGGCGTTCTGGATGAGTTGTAGGGGTTTAATGGCACAGGCAGGGAGCCCAGCCAACAGCGAGTTGCAGTAATCAAGACGGGAGATGACAAGTGCCTGGATTAGGACCTGCGCCGCTTCCTGTGTGAGGCAGGGTCGTACTCTGCGGATGTTGTAGAGCATGAACCTACAGGAACGGGACACCGCCTTGATGTTAGTTGAGAACGTCAGGGTGTTGTCCAGATCACGCCAAGGTTCTTAGCGCTCTGGGAGGAGGACACAATGGAGTTGTCAACCGTGATGGCGAGATCATGGAACGGGCAGTCCTTCCCCGGGAGGAAGAGGAGCTCCGTCTTGCTGAGGTTCAGCTTGAGGTGGTGATCCGTCATCCACACTGATATGTCTGCCAGACATGCAGAGATGCGATTCGCCACCTGGTCATCAGAAGGGGGAAAGGAGAAGATTAATTGTGTGTCGTCTGCATAGCAATGATAGGAGAGACCATGTGAGGTTATGACAGAGCCAAGTGACTTGGTGTATAGCGAGAATAAGAGAGGGCCTAGAACAGAGCCCTGGGGGACACCAGTGGTGAGAGCGCGTGGTGAGGAGACAGATTCTCGCCACGCCACCTGGTAGGAGCGACCTGTCAGGTAGGACGCAATCAAGCGTGGGCCGCGCCGGAGATGCCCAACTCGGAGAGGGTGGAGAGGAGGATCTGATGGTTCACAGTATCGAAGGCAGCCGATAGGTCTAGAAGGATGAGAGCAGAGGAGAGAGAGTTAGCTTTAGCAGTGGAGCGCCTCCGTGATACAGAGAAGAGCAGTCTCAGTTGAATGACTAGTCTTGAAACCTGACTGATTTGGATCAAGAAGGTCATTCTGAGAGAGATAGCGGTAGAGCTGGCCAAGGACGGCACGCTCAAGAGTTTTGGAGAGAAAAGAGAGAAGGGATACTGGTCTGTAGTTGTTGACATCGGAGGGATCGAGTGTAGGTTTTTTCAGAAGGGGTGCAACTCTCGCTCTCTGAAGACGGGAGGGGACGTAGCCAGCGGTCAGGGATGAGTTGATGAGCGAGGTGAGGTAAGGGAGAAGGTCTCCGGAAATGGTCTGGAGAAGAGAGGAGGGGATAGGGTCAAGCGGGCAGGTTGTTGGGCGGCCGGCCGTCACAAGACGCGAGATTTCATCTGGAGAGAGAGGGAGAAAGAGGTCAGAGCATAGGGTAGGGCAGTGTGAGCAGAACCAGCGGTGTCGTTTGACTTAGCAAACGAGGATCGGATGTCATCGACCTTCTTTTCAAAATGGTTGACGAAGTCATCTGCAGAGAGGGAGGAGGGAGGGGGGAGGATTCAGGAGGGAGGAGAAGGTGGCAAAGAGCTTCCTAGGGTTAGAGGCAGATGCTTGGAACTTAGAATGGTAGAAAGTGGCTTTAGCAGCAGAGACAGAGGAGGAAAATGTAGAGAGGAGGGAGTGAAAGGATGCCAGGTCCGCAGGGAGGCGAGTTTTCCTCCATTTCCGCTCGGCTGCCCGGAGCCCTGTTCTGTGAGCTCGCAATGAGTCGTCGAGCCACGGAGCGGGAGGGGAGGACCGAGCCGGCCTGGAGGATAGGGGACATAGGGAGTCAAAGGATGCAGTAAGGGAGGAGAGGAGGGTTGAGGAGGCAGAATCAGGAGATAGGTTGGAGAAAGTTTGAGCAGAGGGAAGAGAAGATAGGATGGAAGAGGGAGAGAGTAGCGGGGAGAGAGAGCGAAGGTTGGGACGGCGCGATACCATCCGAGTAGGGGCAGTGTGGGAAGTGTTGGATGAGAGCGAGAGGGAAAAGGATACAAGGTAGTGGTCGGAGACTTGGAGGGGAGTTGCAATGAGGTTAGTGGAAGAACAGCATCTAGTAAAGATGAGGTCAAGCGTATTGCCTGCCTTGTGAGTAGGGGGAAGGTGAGAGGGTGAGGTCAAAAGAGGAGAGGAGTGGAAAGAAGGAGGCAGAGAGGAATGAGTCAAAGGTAGACGGGGGAGGTTAAAGTCGCCCAGAACTGTGAGAGGTGAGCCGTCCTCAGGAAAGGAGCTTATCAAGGCATCAAGCTCATTGATGAACTCTCCGAGGGAACCTGGAGGGCGATAAATGATAAGGATGTTAAGCTTGAAAGGGCTGGTAACTGTGACAGCATGGAATTCAAAGGAGGCAATAGACAGATGGGTAAGGGGAGAAAGAGAGAAAGACCACTTGGGAGAGATGAGGATCCTGGTGCCACCACCCCGCTGACCAGAAGCTCTCGGGGTGTGCGAGAACACGTGGGCGGACGAGGAGAGAGCAGTAGGAGTAGCAGTGTTATCTGTGGTGATCCATGTTTCCGTCAGTGCCAAGAAGTCAAGGGACTGGAGGGAGGCATAGGCTGAGATGAACTCTGCCTTGTTGGCCGCAGATTGGCAGTTCCAGAGGCTACCAGAGACCTGGAACTCCACGTGGGTCGTACGCGCTGGGACCACCAGGTTAGGGTGGGTCGCGGCCACGCGGTGGGAGCGTTTGTATGGTCTGTGCAGAGAGGAGAGAACAGGGATAGACAGACACATAGTTGACAGGCTACAGAAAAGGCTACGCTAATGCAAGGAAATTGAATGACAAGCGGACTACACGTCTCGAATGTTCAGAAAGTTAGGCTTACGTAGCAAGAATCTTATTGATGAGAGTGATGATGTGATGAGGGTGGTGATGTGATGAGGGTGGTGATGTGATGAGGGTGATGATGTGACGAGGGTGATGATGTGATGAGGGTGATGATGTGATGAGGGTGGTGATGTGATGAGGGTGGTGATGTGATGAGGGTGATGACGTGATGAGGGTGATGACGTGATGAGGGTGATGATGTGATGAGGATGATGACGTGATGAGGGTGATGACGTGATGAGGGTGGTGATGTGATGAGGGTGGTGATGTGATGAGGGTGATGATGTGATGAGGGTGATGATTTGAAGAGGGTGGTGATGTGATGAGGGTGATGATGTGATGAGGGTGATGATGTGATGAGGGTGATGACGTGATGAGGATGGTGATGTGATGAGGGTGATGACGTGATGAGGGTGATGACGTGATGAGGGTGATGATGTGATGAGGGTCATGATGTGATGAGGGTCATGATGTGATGAGTGTGATGATGTGATGAGGGTGATGATGTGATGAGGGTCATGATGTGATGAGGGTGATGATGTGATGAGGGTCATGATGTGATGAGGGTCATGATGTGATGAGGGTGATGAGGGTCATGATGTGATGAGGGTGATGAGGGTGATGATGTGATGAGGGGGATGAGTGTGATGAGGTTGATGAGGGTGATGATGTGATGAGGGTGATGAGGGTGATGACGTGATGAGGTGATGAGGGGGATGAGTGTGATGAGGTTGATGAGGGTCATGATGTGATGAGGTTGATGAGGGTCATGATGTGATGAGGTTGATGAGGGGATTAGGGTGATGAGGGTCATGATGTGATGAGGGTGATTAGGGTGATGAGGGTCATGATGTGATGAGGGTGATGAGGGGGATTAGGGTGATGAGGGTGACGACAGAGTGAGAGGTAATGTTAGGACATTCTCATGTGACCAGAAACAGCTTTTGTATTGTTGGTGGAATAAAACATTCATATTCCTGGTGTCTAGAATGTTTATTTGATTTAGATTCCAGTCTGACCTCATCGTTTGCTTCGAACCTTATTCCATCCTTAACAGAAGACATGTATTGCAGCTCTGTTGAAATGTAAAAGTAATTTCCGATTGCAGCGTTTACCGTCTCCGCAAAACGTTTAACTAAATGTCAATCGCGCTATAACGCGGGTCTTCTGCGCTACGGATTGAATCATGCTCTTCGTCCCGCTGGAAAGATGGGAAATGAACCCAGTGGAACGAACCACAGTCATCTCAAAGACAAATGGGACACACACACACACACACACACACACACACACACACACACACACACACACACACACACACACACACACACACACACACACACACACACACACACATCCTTTAACTATAGCTAGAGAGACAGAGGAAGCCTGGTGGGAGGAGAGGGTTTGGTGTTAACAGGTGTACTAGGCAGTAAGGAGCAGGAATTCCAGCCCTGACAATGGCTGGTGTTGTTCCCATACGGTCCCTTAATGAAGGGGCTGGCAGTGGGTAGAGGGGGTGGAGGGGGTACAGGGGGGAGGGGTGGAGTGGGGTACGGGGGCAGTGGTGGTGACTGAAGGATGTGGGAGATGGAGAATCAGCTCTTTCACAGACAGACAGACAGACAGACAGACAGACAGACAGACAGACAGACGGCTTGCGCCCCGTGTTACGGCTGAGTGGCAGGCCTGCAGCCTATCAGGAAGAGAATAGACCAGGGCATGTTAAGGCTGAGTGGCAGGCAGGCAGCCTATCAGGAACAGAGTAGACCAGGGCATGTTAAGGCTGAGTTCATCGTTAGAGCCATAGGTTTCTAGTGTAGACCAGTTTACTGTGTAGACCATATTACTGTGTAGACCAGTTTACTGTGTAGACCAGTTTACTGTGTAGACCAGACGAATGTGTAGACCAGTTTACTGTGTAGACCAGTTTACTGTGTAGACCAGATTACTGTGTAGACCAGTTTACTGTGTAGACCAGATTACTGTGTAGACCAGTTTACTGTGTAGACCATATTACTGTGTAGACCAGACGAATGTGTAGACCAGTTTACTGTGTAGACCATTTTACTGTGTAGACCATTTTACTGTGGAGACCAGTTTACTGTGTAGACCAGTTTACTGTGTAGACCAGATTACTGTGTAGACCAGTTTACTGTGTAGACCAGATTACCGTGTAGACCAGAGTTAGCAAGTCTGTATGCTTGGTTAGCTAAGTTAGCAAGTCTGTATGTTTGGTTAGCTAAGTTAGCAAGTCTGTTTATTTGGTTAGCTAAGTTAGCAAGTCTGTTTCTTTGGTTAGCTAAGTTAGCAAGTCTGTATGTTTGGTTAGCTAAGTTAGCAAGTCTGTTTGTTTGGTTAGCTAAGTTAGCAAGTCTGTACGTTTGGTTAGCTAAGTTAGCAAGTCTGTTTGTTTGGTTACCCAAGCAACTACTGTAGCTATAGTGAACTTTGGAGCTAACCAACAGAACAGACAGTCCCAATGTTTACATGCTTGGACGAGGGCCAGTTGGCCTCGCCAAGTCAGTCATATGGAGGAAACAGTCCTCACACCTGGTCATAACCTATCAGATCATCCCTGGTTGACACAGAGGTTGTTTTATAACCTATCAGATCCTCCCTGGCTGGCACAGAGGTTGTTTTATAACCTATCAGATCCTCCCTGGCTGACACAGAGGTTGTTTTATAACCTATCAGATCCTCCCTGGCTGACACAGAGGTTGTTTTATAACCTATCAGATCCTCCCTGGCTGACACAGCGGTTGTTTTATAACCTATCAGATCCTCCCTGGCTGACACAGCGGTTGTTTTATAACCTATCAGATCCTCCCTGGCTGACACAGAGGTTGTTTTATAACCTATCAGATCCTCCCTGGCTGACACAGAGGTTGTTTTATAACCTATCAGATCCTCCCTGGCTGACACAGAGGTTGTTTTATAACCTATCAGATCCTCCCTGGCTGACACAGAGGTTGTTTTATAACCTATCAGATCCTCCCTGGCTGACACAGAGGTTGTTTTGTTGGTGTCGGTGGTGAAACTTCATTAAATCTGTCAAATCCACGATGGGCTCCCAGCACCTAAAGCCAACATTGACATTGACACATTAAGAGATATCCCACGACAATCTACACCTCCATTAGGCTGATAAAATAAAACCCTGATCATTCATTCATTCATCCATTAGGCTGATAAAATAAAACCCTGATCATTCATTCATCCATTAGGCTGATAAAATAAAACCCTGATCATTCATTCATTCATCCATTAGGCTGATAAAATAAAACCCTGATCATTCATTCATTCATTCATCCATTAGGCTGATAAAATAAAACCCTGATCATTCATTCATCCATTAGGCTGATAAAATAAAACCCTGATCATTCATTCATCCATTAGGCTGATAAAATAAAACCCTGATCATTCATTCATCCATTAGGCTGATAAAATAAAACCCTGATCATTCATTCATTCATCCATTAGGCTGATAAAATAAAACCCTGATCATTCATTCATTCATCCATTAGGCTGATAAAATAAAACCCTGATCATTCATTCATTCATTCATCCATTAGGCTGATAAAATAAAACCCTGATCATTCATTCATTCATTCATCCATTAGGCTGATAAAATAAAACCCTGATCATTCATTCATTCATCCATTAGGCTGATAAAATAAAACCCTGATCATTCATTCATTCATTCATCCATTAGGCTGATAAAATAAAACCCTGATCATTCATTCATTCATTAGGCTGATAAAATAAAACCCTGATCATTCATTCATCCATTAGGCTGATAAAATAAAACCCTGATCATTCATTCATTCATTAGGCTGATAAAATAAAACCCTGATCATTCATTCATTCATTAGGCTGATAAAATAAAACCCTGATCATTCATTCATCCATTAGGCTGATAAAATAAAACCCTGATCATTCATTCATTCATTCATTAGGCTGATAAAATAAAACCCTGATCATTCATTCATCCATTAGGCTGATAAAATAAAACCCTGATCATTCATTCATTCATTCATTAGGCTGATAAAATAAAACCCTGATCATTCATTCATCCATTAGGCTGATAAAATAAAACCCTGATCATTCATTCATTCATTCATCCATTAGGCTGATAAAATAAAACCCTGATCATTCATTCATCCATTAGGCTGATAAAATAAAACCCTGATTGTTTTTGTAACCTCAGATCCTCCTGGCTCATTCATTCATCCATTAGGCTGATAAAATAAAACCCTGATCATTCATTCATTCATTCATCCATTAGGCTGATAAAATAAAACCCTGATCATTCATTCATCCATTAGGCTGATAAAATAAAACCCTGATCATTCATTCATCCATTAGGCTGATAAAATAAAACCCTGATCATTCATTCATCCATTAGGCTGATAAAATAAAACCCTGATCATTCATTCATTCATTCATCCATTAGGCTGATAAAATAAAACCTGATCATTCATTCATCCATTAGGCTGATAAAATAAAACCCTGATCATTCATTCATTCATTCATCCATTAGGCTGATAAAATAAAACCCTGATCATTCATTCATCCATTAGGCTGATAAAATAAAACCCTGATCATTCATTCATCCATTAGGCTGATAAAATAAAACCCTGATCATTCATTCATTCATTCATCCATTAGGCTGATAAAATAAAACCCTGATCATTCATTCATCCATTAGGCTGATAAAATAAAACCCTGATCATTCATTCATTCATTCATCCATTAGGCTGATAAAATAAAACCCTGATCATTCATTCATTCATCCATTAGGCTGATAAAATAAAACCCTGATCATTCATTCATCCATTAGGCTGATAAAATAAAACCCTGATCATTCATTCATTCATCCATTAGGCTGATAAAATAAAACCCTGATCATTCATTCATCCATTAGGCTGATAAAATAAAACCCTGATCATTCATTCATCCATTAGGCTGATAAAATAAAACCCTGATCATTCATTCATCCATTAGGCTGATAAAATAAAACCCTGATCATTCATTCATTCATCCATTAGGCTGATAAAATAAAACCCTGATCATTCATTCATCCATTAGGCTGATAAAATAAAACCCTGATCATTCATTCATTCATTAGGCTGATAAAATAAAACCCTGATCATTCATTCATCCATTAGGCTGATAAAATAAAACCCTGATCATTCATTCATCCATTAGGCTGATAAAATAAAACCCTGATCATTCATTCATCCATTAGGCTGATAAAATAAAACCCTGATCATTCATTCATCCATTAGGCTGATAAAATAAAACCCTGATCATTCATTCATCCATTAGGCTGATAAAATAAAACCCTGATCATTCATTCATCCATTAGGCTGATAAAATAAAACCCTGATCATTCATTCATTCATTAGGCTGATAAAATAAAACCCTGATCATTCATTCATCCATTAGGCTGATAAAATAAAACCCTGATCATTCATTCATTCATCCATTAGGCTGATAAAATAAAACCCTGATCATTCATTCATTCATCCATTAGGCTGATAAAATAAAACCCTGATCATTCATTCATTCATCCATTAGGCTGATAAAATAAAACCCTGATCATTCATTCATCCATTAGGCTGATAAAATAAAACCCTGATCATTCATTCATCCATTAGGCTGATAAAATAAAACCCTGATCATTCATTCATTCATTCATCCATTAGGCTGATAAAATAAAACCCTGATCATTCATTCATCCATTAGGCTGATAAAATAAAACCCTGATCATTCATTCATCCATTAGGCTGATAAAATAAAACCCTGATCATTCATTCATCCATTAGGCTGATAAAATAAAACCCTGATCATTCATTCATTCATTCATCCATTAGGCTGATAAAATAAAACCCTGATCATTCATTCATCCATTAGGCTGATAAAATAAAACCCTGATCATTCATTCATCCATTAGGCTGATAAAATAAAACCCTGATCATTCATTCATCCATTAGGCTGATAAAATAAAACCCTGATCATTCATTCATCCATTAGGCTGATAAAATAAAACCCTGATCATTCATTCATTCATTCATCCATTAGGCTGATAAAATAAAACCCTGATCATTCATTCATCCATTAGGCTGATAAAATAAAACCCTGATCATTCATTCATCCATTAGGCTGATAAAATAAAACCCTGATCATTCATTCATTCATTAGGCTGATAAAATAAAACCCTGATCATTCATTCATCCATTAGGCTGATAAAATAAAACCCTGATCATTCATTCATTCATTAGGCTGATAAAATAAAACCCTGATCATTCATTCATCCATTAGGCTGATAAAATAAAACCCTGATCATTCATTCATTCATTAGGCTGATAAAATAAAACCCTGATCATTCATTCATCCATTAGGCTGATAAAATAAAACCCTGATCATTCATTCATTCATTCATCCATTAGGCTGATAAAATAAAACCCTGATCATTCATTCATCCATTAGGCTGATAAAATAAAACCCTGATCATTCATTCATCCATTAGGCTGATAAAATAAAACCCTGATCATTCATTCATCCATTAGGCTGATAAAATAAAACCCTGATCATTCATTCATTCATCCATTAGGCTGATAAAATAAAACCCTGATCATTCATTCATCCATTAGGCTGATAAAATAAAACCCTGATCATTCATTCATTCATTAGGCTGATAAAATAAAACCCTGATCATTCATTCATCCATTAGGCTGATAAAATAAAACCCTGATCATTCATTCATTCATCCATTAGGCTGATAAAATAAAACCCTGATCATTCTGTTGAATGATTTCCAATGTGAGCGTCATTTTTAAATGTATTATACAGGCTACACTTTCTCCTTCTGAACTTCTAACGCCAGTGGGAGGAGTGTGGCTTCACGACAATGATCACAAGAGAGGTTATTACAGATCTAACGTAGTTAGACCCTGCAAACACAGTGTCTAACTGTGGGCTAACGCTGGTTAATGCTTGATCTGATTAAATCTAGGCCTACGTGGTATTTTGTCCTGGTCTTGCAGGATAAACTCCTGGCCCCTAGTTGGTGAGTGTTTCTATGTGAACCAGCCAGTCGTTCATATTAAACTCTAACAGGTGGGAAAGAAAATGACAGTAGAATATTTGACTCTTCAAATCTCTTCTCTTTATATTATTAGAAAACTTTACACGTACAATGTCTAAACTCCACACCGCGGAACACAGAACGACAAAATAAAACAAAAAAATAAAGAATATTTCTCATCCAAAAAAGGCATAAATAATATAAAAACTGTTTTGTTCTTAAAGGTCCAATGCAGCAGTTTTATCTCAAATATCAAATTATTTCTGGGTAACAATTAAGTATCTTCATTCAATTATAATGGTCAAAATACAAAAACTAAAAATAGCTTCTTAGTAAAGAACAATTTTCTGAACTGAACTCTAGCTGTTATTGGCTGAGAGGTTTGGAACTCTCTTTCTTATTGGTCGAACTAATCTAACAACCGGTGATGTCACCAGAAAGGCCAAAACTCCATCCCACCGAAAACAGGCTGAAATTTCAGGCGGTCTTTTCAAACGGCTCTTACACTAAAAGAACATTATTTATATGCCATTATCATCATATTCATAATATTTATATGCCATTATCATCATATTCATAATTTCACAGTACGAATCCAACCTCAGTGTAGATTTATAAAACACAGAAATATCATGTTTTTTTTGACTGCACTGGGCCTTTAAAACAGATATGAAAGAATATTGTACTACTACAAAAAATAAATAAGTAATCTAAAGAGTTTTATTTTTGTTTTGTTTTAGGAGTCCTCCCTCCTTCTCTCCGTCGGGTGGCTTGGAGTTTTCCGTTCTGAGTCTCCTCCTCCTCCTCCTCCTCCTCCTCCTCCTCCTCCTCCTCCTCCACAGTCTCTCCATTCATCCCTCCATTTGGTCATCCTCTCTCTCTTTCCATCCATCATCCTCTCTCTCTTTCCCGTCCATTCGTCTGTCCCAGCTGTATTCCAGTCAGGTTAATGACCTTTTCACCGTGTCACGTACAGTCTCTGACCATGAACATACTGGGTCCTCTTTTATCCAAAAAACGTCTGTCTGTTTCTTCTCCTCTCTGGTTCACTCTGGTTGTCCGCCTCTCCCTTGTCTCCTCTGTACCCCAGGCAGGGGGGCTGTGTGTGGGCTGTGTTCATACCTCCTGGGGGTTAGGCTGGATCAGGTCTGCCTGCAAGGCCAGAGTCAGGCTGTCTGTAGAGATCCAAACTGGTTTCTCCTTTAGGTCTAGGTGACACAGACCCAGGCTCTCCCAACACACTGCCACGGCCTCAGAGTCCATACACACCACAGGCTCATCATCAGCTAGAGAGAAGAGAAAGGGTTAAAGTCACTAGTTTAACGACACACACAACACATCACAGGTCACTCATCATCCATATACACACACACACACACACACACACACACACACACACACACACACACACACACACACACACACACACACACACACACACACACACACACACACACACACACACACACACACACACACACACACACACACACCTGTGTAGTCGTCTCCAGGGCAGTGGTGGTGGTCCCCAAGAGTACAGCAGGAGGTCTGGGACGGAGATGAGTCCTCCTCCTCCTCCGGGTCCTGGTCCCCGTGCTCCCCAGACTCTGTGTCTCTCTCCCCAGAGAGGAGGCCCAGGCAGTGAGGAGAGACCTGGCCCAGAGGAACCATCTCCAGACCCAGCCCTCCATCCAGCTGCTGGCACGATGCCATGCGCTGCATTAGGGGCAGAGACCCACCGCCACCACTAGAGAATGTACCGTTGGCCTTCATGTAACATCTGTCCTCCGAGAGACAGACAGAGAGAGAGAGAGAGAGGGGCAGAGGCACACAGAGAGAGAGAGAGAGAGAGAGAGAAAGAGAGAGAGAGAGAAAGAGAGAGAGACAGAGGGACAGAGAGAGAGAGAGAGAGAGAGAGAGAGAGAGAGAGAGGGGGGGACAACAACATGAGACATGTTTCTTTTCAGAATGGACAAACAGGGACATAATGCTGCTGAGTCCTGTTATGTTTCCTTAGTAACACTCTGAATCCTGTTCTGTTGCCTGAGTAACACTCTGAGTCCTGTTCTGTTGCCAACCTACCAGCTCTTAACGGTCGACCCCATCAGGCCTTAGTAACACTCTGAGTCCTGTTCTGTTGCCAACCTACCAGCTCTTAACTTCTTATGGCTGTGGGGCAGTATTGAGTAGCTTGGATGAATAAGGTGCCCAGAGTAACCTGCCTGCTACTCAGGCCCAGAAGTTAAGATATGCATATTATTAGTAGATTTGGATAGAAAACACTGAAGATTCTAAAACTGTTTGAATGATGTCTGTGAGTATAACATAACTCATATGACAGGCAAAAACCTGAGTCTTTGCCTATCCAATATAAACTGGAAAT
This sequence comes from Oncorhynchus keta, assembly GCF_023373465.1. Lineage (NCBI taxonomy): Eukaryota > Metazoa > Chordata > Actinopteri > Salmoniformes > Salmonidae > Oncorhynchus > Oncorhynchus keta. Next base: position 38,406 of record NW_026290922.1, on the reverse strand, counting down.
TTGGTCCGATTGCACTTCCTCAGGCTTCCACTAGATGTCAACTGTCTTTAGAACCTTATTTCAGGCTTCTACTGTGAAGGGGGGGCGAATAAGAGCTGTTTGAATCAGGTGTCTGACAGAATGCCATTAGCTAAGTCTCGCGCACGGCCGTGAGAGCAAGCTCTGTTCCTTTTCATTTCTAAAGACAAAGGAATTGTCCGGTTAGAATATCATTGAAGATTTATGTTAAAAACATCCTAAAGATTGATTGTACACATCGTTTGACATGTTTCTACAAACTGTAATGTTTTGACTTTTCATCTGGACTGAGTGCCTGCGACTCATGAATTTGGATCTGTGTACTAAACGCGTAAACAAAAAGGAGGTATTTGGACATAAATGACGGACTTTATTGAACAAAACAAACATTTATTGTGGAACTGGGATTCCTGGAAGTGCATTTTGATGAAGATCATCAAAGGTAAGTGAATATTAATAAAGCTATTTCTGATTTCTGTTGACTCCACAGCATGGCGGGTATCTGAATTGCTTGTTTTGGTGTCTGAGCGCTGTACTCAGATTATTGCATGGTGTGCTTTTTCCGTTAAGTTTTTTGAAATCTGACACAGCGGTTGCATTACGGAGAAGTATATCTTTAATTCCACGTATAACACTTGTATTTTCATCAACATTTATGATGAGTATTTCTGTAAATTGATGTGGCTCTCTGCAAAATCACAGGATATTTTGGAAGCAAAACATTACTGAACATAACGCGCCAATGTAAACTGAGATTTTTGGATATAAATATGAACTTTATCAAACAAAACATACATGCATTGTGTAACATGATGTCCTATGAGTGCCATCTGTTGAAGATCATCAAAGGTTAGTCATTAATTTTATCTCTATTTCTGCTTTTTGTGACTAATCTCTTTGGCTGGAAAAATGGCTGTTTTTCTGTGACTAGGTGCTGACCTAACATAATCGCATGGTATGACTTCGTCGTAAAGCCTTTTTGAAATCGGAAACTGTGGTGGGATTAACAACAAGTTTATCTTTAAAATGGTGTATAATACTTGTATGTTTGAGGAATTTTAATTATGAGATTTCTGTTGTTTGAATTTCGCACCCTGCACTTTCACTGTTGTTTTAACGGTCGATCCCATCAGGCCTTAGTAACACTGAGTGTGTTCTTAATGGACCATGGATCCAGGTAGAACCCTTTTGGTTCCAGGTAGAACCCTTTTGGTTCCAGGTAGAACCCTTTTGGTTCCAGGATGAACCCTTTTGGTTCCAGGTAGAACCTTTTAGGTTCAATGTAGAACCCTTTCCACAGAGGGTTCTAACTGGAACCAAAATGGGTTCTCCTATGGGGACAGCCGAAAAAACCCGTTGGAACACTTTTCTCTAAGATTGTATATTTAAGGGCATTACAGGCATGGGAACTGTAAACACTCCTCCTAAAATACAGTAGAGACAGTAGCTACAGGAACATCTACCTCTCTGGTACAAAACTCCTCCTAAAATACAGTAGAGACATAAGACTACAGGAACATCTTTCCTCTCCTGTAAACACTCCTCCTAAAATACAGTAGAGACAGTAGCTACAGGAACATCTACCTCTCTGGTACAAAACTCCTCCTAATCTTACTGTTTTATGTTGGGTTTTGCTCGGATGATAAGACTTCACACAAACACGCCTTCCTTTCTTTCTCTCGCTCTCTCTTCCTAACCCTTCCCCCTCTCCCCTCTCTTTCTTCCTGCCCCTTCCCCCCTCTCTCTCTTCCTGCCCCTTCCCCCTCTCCCCTCTCTCTCTTCCTGCCCCTTCCCCCTTCCCCCTCTCCCCTCTCTCTCTTCCTGCCCCTTCCCCCTCTCCCCTCTCTCTCTTCCTGCCCCTTCCCCCCTCTCTCTCTTCCTGCCCCTTCCCCCCTCTCCTCTCTCTAGCTCTTCCTGCCCCTCTCTTCCCCCCTTCTCCTCTCTCTTCCTAGCTCCTTCCCCCTCTCCCCTCTCTCCTCTTCCCTGCCCCTTCCCTGCCCCTTCCCCTCTCCTCTCTCTTCCTTCCTGCCCCTTCCCCTCTCCTCTCTAAATAAATAACACAGGTGCCTTTACATTAACTCTGCTGGTTGGCTGTTACTGGCTGGCTGTGTGGCTGGTTGTTACTGACTGGCTGTCTGTTAATGGCTGGCTGCTATTAGCTGGCTGAATGGGTGTTACTGCGTGGCTGGCTGACTGTTACTGGCTGGCTGACTGTTACTGGCTGGCTGGCTTCTGCTGGCTGGTTGACTGTAACTGGCTGGTGGCTGATTGGTACTGGCTGACTGGCTGTTACTGGCTGACTGGCAGGCTGACTGTTACTGGCTGGCTGGCTGTTACTGGCTGGCTGGCTGACTGGGTTGCTGTAACTAGCTGGCTGACTGAGTGGCTGACTGTTACTGGCTGACTGTTTCTGACTGGCTGTTACTGGCTGACTGGGTTGCTGTAACTAGCTGGCTGACTGGGTGGCTGGCTGTTACTGGCTAACTGTTTCTGGCTGGCTGTTACTTGCTGGCTGGCTGACTGGGCGGCTGTAACTAGCTGGCTGACTGGGTGGCTGACTGTTACTGGCTGGCTGGCTGTTATTGCCTGACTGTTACTGGCTGACTAGCTGGCTGACTGTTTCTGGCTGGCTGGCTGACTGGGTTGCTGTAACTTGCTGGCTGACTGGGTGGCTGGCTGTTACTGGCTGACTGGGTGGCTGGCTGTTACTGGCTGACTGGCTGGCTGACTGTTACTGGGTGGCTGTTACTAGCTGGCTGACTGGGTGGCTGTTACCGGCTGGCTGACTGGGTGGCTGTTACTAGCTGGCTGACTGGGTGGCTGTTACTAGCTGGCTGACTGGGTGGCTGACTGGATGGCTGGCTGTTACTGCCTGACTGGGTGACTGTTACCAGCTGGCTGACTGGGTGACTGTTACTAGCTGGCTGACTGGGTGACTGTTACTAGCTGGCTGACTGGGTGACTGTTATCGGCTGGCTGACTGGGTGACTGTTACCAGCTGGCTGACTGGGTGACTGTTACTAGCTGGCTGACTGGGTGACTGTTATCGGCTGGCTGACTGGGTGACTGTTACTAGCTGGCTGACTGGGTAGCTGTTACTAGCTGGCTGACTGGGTGGCTGGCTGTTACTGCCTGACTGGGTGGCTGTTATTAGCTGGCTGACTGGGTGACTGTTACCAGCTGGCTGACTGGGTGGCTGTTACTAGCTGGCTGACTGGGTGACTGTTACCAGCTGGCTGACTGGGTGGCTGTTACCAGCTGGCTGACTGGGTGGCTGTTACTAGCTGGCTGACTGGGTGACTGTTACTAGCTGGCTGACTGGGTGACTGTTACCAGCTGGCTGACTGGGTGGCTGTTACTAGCTGGCTGACTGGGTGACTGTTACCAGCTGGCTGACTGGGTGACTGTTACCAGCTGGCTGACTGGGTGGCTGTTACCAGCTGGCTGACTGGGTGGCTGTTACGAGCTGGCTGACTGGGTGGCTGTTACCAGCTGGCTGACTGGGTGGCTGTTACTAGCTGGCTGACTGGGTGGCTGTTACTAGCTGGCTGACTGGGTGACTGTTACTAGCTGGCTGACTGGGTGACTGTTATCGGCTGGCTGACTGGGTGGCTGTTACTAGCTGGCTGACTGGGTGGCTGTTACCAGCTGGCTGACTGGGTGACTGTTACCAGCTGGCTGACTGGGTGACTGTTACTAGCTGGCTGACTGGGTGACTGTTACTAGCTGGCTGACTGGGTGACTGTTACTAGCTGGCTGACTGGGTGGCTGTTACTAGCTGGCTGACTGGGTGACTGTTACTAGCTGGCTGACTGGGTGGCTGTTACCAGCTGGCTGACTGGGTGACTGTTACTAGCTGGCTGACTGGGTGACTGTTATCGGCTGGCTGACTGGGTGACTGTTACTAGCTGGCTGACTGGGTAGCTGTTACTAGCTGGCTGACTGGGTGGCTGGCTGGCTGACTGGGTGACTGGGTGGCTGGCTGTTACTGCCTGACTGGGTGGCTGTACGACTTGATTAGTTCAGTGTTAGCTAGCTACATAGCTGTCTTTGTTTCCAAGATAATTGTGTAGTTTAGTGTGTGTAGCCTTGGAGTGATTATGTTAATTCACTGAGGTTCGCTAGCCAGCTATTTGTCGTCCTTAACGTAGGAGACTCTGCTAGCTAGCCAACAGCTAACAGCTAACAGCTAGCCAACGTCTACTGTTTCAATTCAATCACCGGTCAGGTAGTATCACATTTTCATTTCATTACAGTACAACGGTTTGATTTGTTTGATCGTAGCTAGCTACATAGCCGTCTTTGTTTCAAAGATAATTGTGTAGTCTAGACCGATTTCCTAGGTTAGCTAGCCAGCTATTGTCGTTCTTTTAACTCAACGTAACGTAAACAACACTGCTAGCTAGCCAGCTAGCCCCGAATAGCAGCACTGTAGAATTATTACACTCAACGGAACGACTTGATTAGTGTAGTGTCAACAACGCAGCTACTGCCAGCTAGCCTACTTTAGCAGTACTGTATCATTTTAATCATTTTAGTCAATAAGATTCTTGCTACGTAAGCTTAACTTTCTGAACATTCGAGACGTGTAGTCCGCTTGTCATTCAATTTCCTTGCATTAGCGTAGCCTTTTCTGTAGCCTGTCAACTATGTGTCTGTCTATCCCTGTTCTCTCCTCTCTGCACAGATCATACAAACGCTCCACACCGCGTGGCCGCGACCACCTAACCTGGTGGTCCCAGCGCGTACGACCCACGTGGAGTTCCAGGTCTCTGGTAGCCTCTGGAACTGCCAATCTGCGGCCAACAAGGCAGAGTTCATCTCAGCCTATGCCTCCCTCCAGTCCCTTGACTTCTTGGCACTGACGGAAACATGGATCACCACAGATAACACTGCTACTCCTACTGCTCTCTCCTCGTCCGCCCACGTGTTCTCGCACACCCGAGAGCTTCTGGTCAGCGGGGTGGTGGCACCGGGATCCTCATCTCTCCCAAGTGGTCTTTCTCTCTTTCTCCCCTTACCCATCTGTCTATTGCCTCCTTTGAATTCCATGCTGTCACAGTTACCAGCCCTTTCAAGCTTAACATCCTTATCATTTATCGCCCTCCAGGTTCCCTCGGAGAGTTCATCAATGAGCTTGATGCCTTGATAAGCTCCTTTCCTGAGGACGGCTCACCTCTCACAGTTCTGGGCGACTTTAACCTCCCCACGTCTACCTTTGACTCATTCCTCTCTGCCTCCTTCTTTCCACTCCTCTCCTCTTTTGACCTCACCCTCTCACCTTCCCCCTACTCACAAGGCAGGCAATACGCTTGACCTCATCTTTACTAGATGCTGTTCTTCCACTAACCTCATTGCAACTCCCCTCCAAGTCTCCGACCACTACCTTGTATCCTTTTCCCTCTCGCTCTCATCCAACACTTCCCACACTGCCCCTACTCGGATGGTATCGCGCCGTCCCAACCTTCGCTCTCTCTCCCCCGCTACTCTCTCCTCTTCCATCCTATCTTCTCTTCCCTCTGCTCAAACTTTCTCCAACCTATCTCCTGATTCTGCCTCCTCAACCCTCCTCTCCTCCCTTACTGCATCCTTTGACTCCCTATGTCCCCTATCCTCCAGGCCGGCTCGGTCCTCCCCTCCCGCTCCGTGGCTCGACGACTCATTGCGAGCTCACAGAACAGGGCTCCGGGCAGCCGAGCGGAAATGGAGAAAACTCGCCTCCCTGCGGACCTGGCATCCTTTCACTCCCTCCTCTCTACATTTTCCTCCTCTGTCTCTGCTGCTAAAGCCACTTTCTACCATTCTAAATTCCAAGCATCCGCCTCTAACCCTAGGAAGCTCTTTGCCACCTTCTCCTCCCTCCTGAATCCCCCCCCTCCCTCCTCCCTCTCTGCAGATGACTTCGTCAACCATTTTGAAAAGAAGGTCGATGACATCCGATCCTCGTTTGCTAAGTCAAACGACACCGCTGGTTCTGCTCACACTCCCTACCCTATGCTCTGACCTCTTTCTCCCCTCTCTCTCCAGATGAAATCTCGCGTCTTGTGACGGCCGGCCGCCCAACAACCTGCCCGCTTGACCCTATCCCCTCCTCTCTTCTCCAGACCATTTCCGGAGACCTTCTCCCTTACCTCACCTCGCTCATCAACTCATCCCTGACCGCTGGCTACGTCCCTCCCGTCTTCAAGAGAGCGAGAGTTGCACCCCTTCTGAAAAAACCTACACTCGATCCCTCCGATGTCAACAACTACAGACCAGTATCCCTTCTCTCTTTTCTCTCCAAAACTCTTGAGCGTGCCGTCCTTGGCCAGCTCTACCGCTATCTCTCTCAGAATGACCTTCTTGATCCAAATCAGTCAGGTTTCAAGACTAGTCATTCAACTGAGACTGCTCTTCTCTGTATCACGGAGGCGCTCCGCACTGCTAAAGCTAACTCTCTCTCCTCTGCTCTCATCCTTCTAGACCTATCGGCTGCCTTCGATACTGTGAACCATCAGATCCTCCTCTCCACCCTCTCCGAGTTGGGCATCTCCGGCGCGGCCCACGCTTGATTGCGTCCTACCTGACAGGTCGCTCCTACCAGGTGGCGTGGCGAGAATCTGTCTCCTCACCACGCGCTCTCACCACTGGTGTCCCCAGGGCTCTGTTCTAGGCCCTCTCTTATTCTCGCTATACACCAAGTCACTTGGCTCTGTCATAACCTCACATGGTCTCTCCTATCATTGCTATGCAGACGACACACAATTAATCTTCTCCTTTCCCCCTTCTGATGACCAGGTGGCGAATCGCATCTCTGCATGTCTGGCAGACATATCAGTGTGGATGACGGATCACCACCTCAAGCTGAACCTCAGCAAGACGGAGCTCCTCTTCCTCCCGGGGAAGGACTGCCCGTTCCATGATCTCGCCATCACGGTTGACAACTCCATTGTGTCCTCCTCCCAGAGCGCTAAGAACCTTGGCGTGATCCTGGACAACACCCTGACGTTCTCAACTAACATCAAGGCGGTGTCCCGTTCCTGTAGGTTCATGCTCTACAACATCCGCAGAGTACGACCCTGCCTCACACAGGAAGCGGCGCAGGTCCTAATCCAGGCACTTGTCATCTCCGTCTTGATTACTGCAACTCGCTGTTGGCTGGGCTCCCTGCCTGTGCCATTAAACCCTACAACTCATCCAGAACGCCGCAGCCCGTCTGGTGTTCAACCTTCCCAAGTTCTCTCACGTCACCCCGCTCCTCCGCTCTCTCCACTGGCTTCCAGTTGAAGCTCGCATCCGCTACAAGACCATGGTGCTCGCCTACGGAGCTGTGAGGGGAACGGCACCTCAGTACCTCCAGGCTCTGATCAGGCCCTACACCCAAACAAGGGCACTGCGTTCATCCACCTCTGGCCTGCTCGCCTCCCTACCACTGAGGAAGTACAGTTCCCGCTCAGCCCAATCAAAACTGTTCGCTGCTCTGGCCCCCCAATGGTGGAACAAACTCCCTCACGACGCCAGGACAGCGGAGTCAATCACCACCTTCCGGAGACACCTGAAACCCCACCTCTTCAAGGAATACCTAGGATAGGGTAAGTAAGGGTAAGTAATCCTTCTCACCCCCCAACAAGATTTAGATGCAAGTGGCTGTTCCACTGGTTGTCATAAGGTGTATGCACCAATTTGTAAGTCGCTCTGGATAAGAGCGTCTGCTAAATGACTTAAATGTAAATGTAAATGTTATTAGCTGGCTGACTGGGTGACTGTTACCAGCTGGCTGACTGGGTGGCTGTTACTAGCTGGCTGACTGGGTGACTGTTACCAGCTGGCTGACTGGGTGGCTGTTACCAGCTGGCTGACTGGGTGGCTGTTACCAGCTGGCTGACTGGGTGGCTGTTACCAGCTGGCTGACTGGGTGGCTGTTACTAGCTGGCTGACTGGGTGGCTGTTACCAGCTGGCTGACTGGGTGGCTGTTACTAGCTGGCTGACTGGGTGGCTGTTACCAGCTGGCTGACTGGGTGGCTGTTACTAGCTGGCTGACTGGGTGGCTGTTACCAGCTGGCTGACTGGGTGGCTGTTACTAGCTGGCTGACTGGGTGGCTGTTACTAGCTGGCTGACTGGATGGCTGTTACCGACTGGCAGGTTTTTTGGGGGGGAGTTAGATCAACTTTAATATAGCAGGTAGTTTGTAGCTTTCCATCAATGTAATTGTCTGCATCACTTCCAATCCCCCATATATTGTTTTGCAGATATGTATACACATACAGTGCCTTGCAAAAGTATTCACCCCCCTTGACGTTTTTCCTATTTTGTTGCATTACAACCTGTAATTTAAATGGAGTTTTATTTGGATTTCATGTAATTGACAAACACAAAAAAGTCCAAATTGGTGAAGTGAAATTAAATATAGAACTTGTTTAAAAAAAAAACTGAAAAGTGGTGCATATGTTTTCACCCCTTTGCTATGAAGCCCCTAAATAAGATCTGGTGCAAACAATTACCTTGAGTTAAATAAAGTCCACCTGTGTGCAATCTAAGTGTCACATGATCTGTCACATGATCTCAGTAAATATACACCTGTTCTGAAAGGCCCCAGAGTCTGCAACACCACTAAGCAAGGGGCACCACCAAGCAAGTGGCACCATGAAGACCAAGGAGCTCTCCAAACAGGTCAGAACAGAGCAGGAAGTACAGGTCAGAACAGAGCAGGAAGTACAGGTCAGAACAGAGCAGGAAGTACAGATCAGGGTTGGGTTATAAAAAACATCAGTAACTTTGAACATCCCATGGAGCACCATTAAATCCATTATCAATAAATGGAAAGAATATGGCACCACAACAAACCTGCCAAGAGAGGGCCGCCCACCAAAACTCACAGACCAGGCAAGGAGGGCATTAATCAGAGAGGCAACAAAGAGCCCAAAGATAACCCTGAAGGAGCTGAAAAAGCTCCACCGCGGAGATTGGATTCCCTGTCCATAGGACCACTTTAAGCTGTACACTCCAGAGCTGGGCTTTACGGAAGAGTGGTGAGAAAAAAGCCATAACTTAAAGAAAAAAATATGCAAACACGTTTGGTGTTCTCCAAAAGGCATGTGGGAGACTCCCCAAACATATGGAAGAAGGTACTCTGGTCAGATGAGACTAAAATGTAGCTTTTTGGCCATCAAGAAAAATGTTATGTCTGGTGCAAACCCAACACCTCGCATCACCCCGAGAATACCATCCCCACAGTGAACCAAGGTGGTGGCAGCATCATGCTGTGGGGATGTTTTTAATTGGCAGGGACTGAGAAACTGGTCAGAATTGAAGGAATGATGGATGGTGCTAAATACAGGGAAATTGCTGAGGGAAACCTGTTTCAGTCTTCCAGAGATTTGAGTCTGGGACGGAGGTTCACCTTCCAGCAGGACAATGGCCCTAAGCTTACTGCTAAAACAACACTCGAGTGGTTTAAGGGGAAATATTTAAATGTCTTGGAATGGCCTAGTCAAAGCCCAGACCTCAATCCAATTGAGAATCTGTGGTATGACTTAAAGATTGCTGTACACCAGCGGAACCCATCCAACTTGAAGGAGCTGGAGCAGTTTTAACTTGAAGAATGGACAAAAACCCCAGTGGCTAGATGTGCCAAGCTCATAGAGACATACCCCAAGAGACTTGCAGCTGTAAGTGCTGCAAAAGGTGACTCTACAAGTATTGACTTTGCGGGGGTGAATAGTTATGCACGCTCAAGTTTTCAGTTTTTTTTTCTTATTTCTTGCTTGTTTCACAAGAAAAAAATATTTTGCATCTTCAATGTGGCTTATATAAGCTATATTCATTTTATAGACGCAGTATATTTTACAACAGTTGTATTTTGTTAGTTTTTACTCCTGTCCTTCCTCTAACCTCAACTTCTCCCATCTATTTCTTTCACAAATGTTCTGAACCTACATACATTTTACAGACCCCGTATGTTTTACATTATCTTGTTGTTTTTAATCCCACCCTTCAGACCCATTCAACCCCTCCCATCTCTCAACACCATCCAGTCCCACCCTTCAGCTCCATTCAACCCCTCCCATCTATCTCTGACCACCATCCAGTCCCACCCTTCAGCTCCATTCAACCCCTCCCATCTCTCAACACCATCCAGTCCCACCCTTCAGCTCCATTCAACCCCTCCCATCTATCTCTCAACACCATCCAGTCCCACCCTTCAGCTCCATTCAACCCCTCCCATCTATCTCTGACCACCATCCAGTCCCACCCTTCAGCTCCATTCAACCCCTCCCATCTCTCAACACCATCCAGTCCCACCCTTCAGCCCCATGTAACCCCTCCCATATATCTCTCAACACCATCCAGTCCCACCCTTCAGCTCCATTCAACCCCTCCCATCTATCTCTGACCTCCATCCAGTCCCACCCTTCAGCTCCATTCAACCCCTCCCATCTATCTCTGACCTCCATCCAGTCCCACCCTTCAGCTCCATTCAACCCCTCCCATCTCTCAACACCATCCAGTCCCACCCTTCAGCCCCATTTAACCCCTCCCATCTCTCAACACCATCCAGTCCCACCCTTCAGCCCCATGTAACCCCTCCCATCTCTCAACACCATCCAGTCCCACCCTTCAGCCCCATGTAACCCCTCCCATCTCTCAACACCATCCAGTCCCACCCTTCAGCCCCATTTAACCCCTCCCATATATCTCTGAACACCATCCAGTCCCACCCTTCAGCTCCATTCAACCCCTCCCATATATCTCTCAACACCATCCAGTCCCACCCTTCAGCCCCATGTAACCCCTCCCATATATCTCTCAACACCATCCAGTCCCACCCTTCAGACCCATTCAACCCCTCCCATCTCTCAACACCATCCAGTCCCACCCTTCAGCTCCATTCAACCCCTCCCATCTCTCAACACCATCCAGTCCCACCCTTCAGCCCCATGTAACCCCTCCCATCTCTCAACACCATCCAGTCCCACCCTTCAGCCCCATTCAACCCCTCCCATCTCTCAACACCATCCAGTCCCACCCTTCAGCTCCATTCAACCCCTCCCATCTCTCAACACCATCCAGTCCCACCCTTCAGCCCCATGTAACCCCTCCCATCTCTCAACACCATCCAGTCCCACCCTTCAGCCCCATTCAACCCCTCCCATCTCTCAACACCATCCAGTCCCACCCTTCAGACCCATTCAACCCCTCCCATCTCTCAACACCATCCAGTCCCACCCTTCAGCTCCATTCAACCCCTCCCATCTCTCAACACCATCCAGTCCCACCCTTCAGACCCATTCAACCCCTCCCATCTCTCAACACCATCCAGTCCCACCCTTCAGCTCCATTCAACCCCTCCCATCTCTCAACACCATCCAGTCCCACCCTTCAGCCCCATGTAACCCCTCCCATCTCTCAACACCATCCAGTCCCACCCTTCAGCTCCATTCAACCCCTCCCATCTCTCAACATCATCCAGTCCCACCCTTCAGCCCCATGTAACCCCTCCCATATATCTCTGACCACCATCCAGTCCCACCCTTCAGCCCCATGTAACCCCTCCCATATATCTCTCAACACCATCCAGTCCCACCCTTCAGCCCCATGTAACCCTCCCATATATCTCTGAACACCATCCAGTCCCACCCTTCAGCCCCATGTAACCCCTCCCATATATCTCTGACCACCATCCAGTCCCACCCTTCAGCCCCATGTAACCCCTCCCATATATCTCTGAACACCATCCAGTCCCACCCTTCAGCCCCATGTAACCCCTCCCATATATCTCTGAACACCATCCAGTCCCACCCTTCAGCCCCATGTAACCCCTCCCATATATCTCTGAACACCATCCAGTCCCACCCTTCAGCCCCATGTAACCCCTCCCATCTATCTCTGACCACCATCCAGTCCCACCCTTCAGCCCCATGTAACCCCTCCCATATATCTCTGACCACCATCCAGTCCCACCCTTCAGTCCCATGTAACCCCTCCCATATATCTCTCAACACCATCCAGTCCCACCCTTCAGCCCCATGTAACCCCTCCCATATATCTCTCAACACCATCCAGTCCCACCCTTCAGCCCCATTTAAACCCCTCCCATATATCTCTCAACACCATCCAGTCCCACCCTTCAGCCCCATTTAAACCCCTCCCATATATCTCTCAACACCATCCAGTCCCACCCTTCAGCCCCATTTAAACCCCTCCCATATATCTCTCAACACCATCCAGTCCCACCCTTCAGCCCCATTTAAACCCCTCCCATATATCTCTGAACACCATCAATATTGAATTTCTATTTGTCATATATTTTCCAACTGAACTGTGATGTTTTATAAAAGTATTGAACTTTTCTATTCTCATGATTTCTACAGATTGTAAATTAAAAATAAACATTTTTGCTAAAAGTATTATTATATTATTGATTGACTACGACTTTTCAGATCACCCAGTAGTACTATCTGCAGAGTTAGTACTCCAGGTTAATGTCACCCAGTAGTACTATCTGCAGAGTTAGTACTCCAGGTTAATGTCACCCAGTAGTGCTATCTGCAGAGTTAGCTCCAGGTTAATGTCACCCAGTAGTACTATCTGCAGAGTTAGCTCCAGGTTAATGTCACCCAGTAGTACTATCTGCAGAGTTAGCTCCAGGTTAATGTCACCCAGTAGTGCTATCTGCAGGGTTAGCTCCAGGTTAATGTCACCCAGTAGTACTATCTGCAGAGTTAGTACTCCAGGTTAATGTCACCCAGTAGTGCTATCTGCAGAGTTAGCTCCAGGTTAATGTCACCCAGTAGTACTATCTGCAGAGTTAGCTCCAGGTTAATGTCACCCAGTAGTACTATCTGCAGAGTTAGCTCCAGGTTAATGTCACCCAGTAGTACTATCTGCAGAGTTAGTACTCCAGGTTAATGTCACCCAGTAGTGCTATCTGCAGAGTTAGCTCCAGGTTAATGTCACCCAGTAGTACTATCTGCAGAGTTAGCTCCAGGTTAATGTCACCCAGTAGTGCTATCTGCAGAGTTAGCTCCAGGTTAATGTCACCCAGTAGTACTATCTGCAGAGTTAGCTCCAGGTTAATGTCACCCAGTAGTACTATCTGCAGAGTTAGCTCCAGGTTAATGTCACCCAGTAGTACTATCTGCAGAGTTAGCTCCAGGTTAATGTCACCCAGTAGTGCTATCTGCAGGGTTAGCTCCAGGTTAATGTCACCCAGTAGTGCTATCTGCAGAGTTAGTACTCCAGGTTAATGTCACCCAGTAGTGCTATCTGCAGAGTTAGCTCCAGGTTAATGTCACCCAGTAGTGCTATCTGCAGAGTTAGCTCCAGGTTAATGTCACCCAGTAGTACTATCTGCAGAGTTAGTACTCCAGGTTAATGTCACCCAGTAGTGCTATCTGCAGGGTTAGCTCCAGGTTAATGTCACCCAGTAGTGCTATCTGCAGAGTTAGCTCCAGGTTAATGTCACCCAGTACTGCTATCTGCAGAGTTAGGTTAATGTCACCCAGTAGTGCTATCTGCAGAGTTAGTACTCCAGGTTAATGTCACCCAGTAGTGCTATCTGCAGGGTTAGCTCCAGGTTAATGTCACCCAGTAGTGCTATCTGCAGAGTTAGGTTAATGTCACCCAGTAGTGCTATCTGCAGAGTTAGTACTCCAGGTTAATGTCACCCAGTAGTGCTATCTGCAGAGTTAGCTCCAGGTTAATGTCACCCAGTAGTGCTATCTGCAGAGTTAGTACTCCAGGTTAATGTCACCCAGTAGTGCTATCTGCAGAGTTAGCTCCAGGTTAATGTCACCCAGTAGTGCTATCTGCAGAGTTAGTACTCCAGGTTAATGTCACCCAGTAGTGCTATCTGCAGAGTTAGCTCCAGGTTAATGTCACCCAGTAGTGCTATCTGCAGGGTTAGCTCCAGGTTAATGTCACCCAGTACTGCTATCTGCAGAGTTAGCTCCAGGTTAATGTCACCCAGTAGTACTATCTGCAGAGTTAGCTCCAGGTTAATGTCACCCAGTAGTACTATCTGCAGGGTTAGCTCCAGGTTAATGTCACCCAGTACTGCTATCTGCAGAGTTAGCTCCAGGTTAATGTCACCCAGTAGTACTATCTGCAGAGTTAGCTCCAGGTTAATGTCACCCAGTAGTACTATCTGCAGGGTTAGCTCCAGGTTAATGTCACCCAGTACTGCTATCTGCAGAGTTAGCTCCAGGTTAATGTCACCCAGTAGTGCTATCTGCAGAGTTAGCTCCAGGTTAATGTCACCCAGTAGTGCTATCTGCAGAGTTAGCTCCAGGTTAATGTCACCCAGTAGTGCTATCTGCAGAGTTAGCTCCAGGTTAATGTCACCCAGTAGTGCTATCTGCAGAGTTAGCTCCAGGTTAATGTCACCCAGTTGTGCTATCTGCAGGGTTAGCTTCAGGTTAATGTCACCCAGTAGTGCTATCTGCAGAGTTAGCTCCAGGTTAATGTCACCCAGTAGTGCTATCTGCAGAGTTAGCTCCAGGTTAATGTCACCCAGTAGTGCTATCTGCAGAGTTACCTTCAGGTAAATGTTGCAATTCTTCAGGCATTCCTGGACCTGCGACCAAAAACAAGCTTCATATGGACAGTACCAAAACAAACAATCTAATGATTCTGCGTCTTCCCAGGAACATCTGCAGAGCTGGGAAGATTGTGTCCACCAAATAAATAGCATTCTATTGGTTGCAAGAATTTTGTATAATAATTTAAATAGAAAACGTTTTGCATATCAGTTCATAAACCATGTGCCATGGAATCGGTATGTCAAAAATCTGTTCCCAAATATTCTGCAATTTATATGGCACAGCTGTCATTTTGTTTTGGTCCTTAAATGAAAGTGGTATACTTATTTTTATTTTGACAATTTTCTTTAATCAATTTTGGTCTATCATGCAAGGCTCAAAGACAATTTCCTACATTTTCCCCCTTCCATTTTCCTCTTCCATCTTTGTGGTAATGCTGCAATTAGTTGGTTGTAATTTTGAGTAGAGCAGACATTTCCACATATTTCTGTTAGCTGCATGTGTGACATAACTCCACCAGTCCTATTTTTGACTTTCACTTATAAAAATTCAACATTTTTCATATATAAAAAAAAAATCTACTAGTATTTTAGAGTTTTTTTCGGATTAAATTGAAACCAACTTTCTATTGTTTTAAAAATAGCGATATTTGAGAGATGATTTCCTTCTCAAATAACTGAACGTGAGAGGTTGTAATCTGAATAAAGGGGAAAAGGCTTCTTGAACATGTGGTGAGACATTCTGATTAATTTACTAGAGAACCAGTTTGGATTTAAGATTAACTTTTGTATGACTGATGCCTTTAGTGAGAGGTCTAAAGCTTTAATAATTTAATAATTTCAGCCCTCTGAATTCATATGCCGTTACAAATAAAATGTAATATTTTTGGCTCATATAATAAAATAAAAAAAAACGAGTTGCTAGGTGTAGGCAATGCCATAAGCAAATATATTAATTGCAATATGACTAAAGAGTTAATCGGGGTAAACTGGGATATGACTAAAGAGTTAATCAGGGTAAACTGGAATATGACTAAAGAGTTAATCAGGGTAAACTGGAATATGACTAAAGAGTTAATCAGGGTAAACTGGGATATGACTAAAGAGTTAATCAGGGTAAACTGGGATATGACTAAAGAGTTAATCAGGGTAAACTGGGATATGACTAAAGAGTTAATCAGGGTAAACTGGGATATGACTAAAGAGTTAATCAGGGTAAACTGGAATATGACTAAAGAGTTAATCAGGGTAAACTGGAATATGACTAAAGAGTTAATCAGGGTAAACTGGGATATGACTAAATAGTTAATCAGGGTAAACTGGGATATGACTAAAGAGTTAATCAGGGTAAACTGGGATATGACTAAAGAGTTAATCAGGGTAAACTGGGATATGGCTAAAGAGTTAATCAGGGTAAACTGGGATATGACTAAAGAGTTAATCAGGGTAAACTGGGATATGACTAAAGAGTTAATCAGGGTAAACTGGGATATGACTAAAGAGTTAATCAGGGTAAACTGGGATATGACTAAAGAGTTAATCAGGGTAAACTGGAATATGACAAAAGAGTTAATCAGGGTAAACTGGGATATGACTAAAGAGTTCATCAGGGTAAACTGGGATATGACTAAAGAGTTAATCAGGGTAAACTGGAATATGACTAAAGAGTTAATCAGGGTAAACTGGGATATGACTAAAGAGTTAATCAGGGTAAACTGGGATATGACTAAAGAGTTAATCAGGATAAACTGGAATATGACTAAAGAGTTAATCAGGGTAAACTGGGATATGACTAAAGAGTTAATCAGGGTAAACTGGGATATGACTAAAGAGTTAATCAGGGTAAACTGGGATATGACTAAAGAGTTAATCAGGGTAAACTGGGATATGACTAAAGAGTTAATCAGGGTAAACTGGAATATGACTAAAGAGTTAATCAGGGTAAACTGGAATATGACTAAAGAGTTAATCAGGGAGATTTCTCGAACAAATTGACAGGTATTTTCCTTTCCATGGTAGCAAGAGTTTATCTATTTTGGCTAACTTTCTATTAAAATGTATTGTAATGAGATTGTATCTTTCTTTCAGTATATGAATACTGAGAATGTCCACTTCACCGTCAGACCATTTTATTGGTAAACTACATGGTAATGTAAAAGTTGTATTTTTTTTAGTGATCCAATACGTAATATGGTACATGTATCATAATGTGGTTGTAATCCAGAGAGGTTAGAACAAGTATCTAGATCCTCTATGAGGCTGTGGAGGGATTCTACTTGTGGTTGTAATCCAGAGAGGTTAGAACAAGTATCTAGATCCTCTATGGGCTGTGGAGGGATTCTACTTGTGGTTGTAATCCATAGAGGTTAGAACAAGTATCTAGATCCTCTATGAGGCTGTGGAGGGATTCTACTTGTGGTTGTAATCCATAGAGGTTAGAACAAGTATCTAGATCCTCTATGAGGCTGTGGAGGGATTCTACTTGTGGTTGTAATCCATAGAGGTTAGAACAAGTATCTAGATCCTCTATGAGGCTGTGGAGGGATTCTACTTGTGGTTGTAATCCATAGAGGTTAGAACAAGTATCTAGATCCTCTATGAGGCTGTGGAGGGATTCTACTTGTGGTTGTAATCCAGAGAGGTTAGAACAAGTATCTAGATCCTCTATGAGGCCATGAAGAGACTCTAATTTGGTTTTAATCCATAGAGGTTAGAACAAGTATCTAGATCATCCATGAGGCCATGAAGAGACTCTAATTTGGTTGTAATCCATAGAGGTTAGAACAAGTATCTAGATCCTCTATGAGGCTGTGGAGGGATTCTACTTGTGGTTGTAATCCATAGAGGTTAGAACAAGTATCTAGATCCTCTATGAGGCTGTGGAGGGATTCTACTTGTGGTTTTAATCCAGAGAGGTTAGAACAAGTATCTAGATCCTCTATGAGGCCATGAAGAGACTCATAATTTGGTTGTAAATCCAGAGAGGTTAGAACAAGTATCTAGATCATCGGTGAGGCTGTGGAGGGATACAAATTGTGGTTTTGAGAGAAAAGGCTCTTGATATTATTGGTGGATCTGATTTCAATAGCTAAGTTTTCGATGGCCTTAAGAAATAGATATGCCGATAGTGGACAACCTTGTTTTACTCCCCTTGACTGTTTAAAACTTTCCGAGAAGTAGCCATTATTTGCTATTTTACACCTAGGGTTAGTGTACATAACCCATTGTATATATATATATTTTTTCAAATGTAAATATTCCAGGGATTTCAGTCGTACTTTATGAAAAGCCTTTTCAAAGTCACGGTACACTGGATCTTTCTTTAATACGTTCCTCCGGTTCTTTATGTTTTTCCTCTGGCTTATTCTGAGCCTCTAAAGTTTTTATAATATAATAATAATATATGCCATTTAGCTGACGCTTTTATCCAAAGCGACTTACAGTCATGTGTGCATACATTCTACGTATGGGTGGTCCCGGGAATCGAACCCACTACCCTGGCGTTACAAGCGCCATGCTCTACCAACTGAGCCACAGAAGGACCACAAGTTTATAGTTTATATAACTGTACTGTTAGACCTTCAATTTCCTTTGTTAATATGGAGTCTTTTGATCTAAATTTCTTTAATTTTTAGAGCTGAGTATTGAATTTCATGGCCTCCAAAGCCACGTTTAAAAGTGTCCCGTGCGATAATGGGATCTGCCGATGTCATGTTGGATAAAAGTCCTTTAGAAATTATTCTGTCCCAGTTAAAAACAAGTTTTCATTGAATAGGCTTTGATTAAATTCCCAATATCATCACCCTCGTGGAAATTCAGTAAGAGTAATGTATTTGTCAATAATGTGATGGTGTGACCTCATTCTGTC
>NW_026290922.1:0-15000 GCF_023373465.1 Oncorhynchus keta | reverse complement strand
CTCTGACATCTACAGCCACATCTCAGGGTTGGTGTGAGCCTTGCAGATGTTCAACTATTGTTCAAAGGAAACTCTCATACACCGTGTTGTGTCTATTCCTCTGCCCTTACTGTCCTTACTGTCCTTACTGTCCTTACTGTCCTTACTGTCCTTACTGTCCTTACTGTCCTTACTGTCTGCCCTTACTGTCCTTACTGCCCTTACTGTCCTTACTGCCCTTACTGTCCTTACTGCCCTTACTGTCCTTACTGTCCTTACTGTCTGTCCTTACTGTCCTTACTGTCTGTCCTTACTGTCCTTACTGTCCTTACTGTCCTTACTGTCTGTCCTTACTGTCCTTACTGTCTGTCCTTACTGTCTGTCCTTACTGTCCTTACTGTCTGTCCTTACTGTCCTTACTGTCTGTCCTTACTGTCCTTACTGTCTGTCCTTACTGTCCTTACTGTCTGTCCTTACTGTCCTTACTGTCCTTACTGCCCTTACTGTCCTTACTGTCTGTCCTTACTGTCCTTACTGCCCTTACTGTCTGTCCTTACTGCCCTTACTGTCTGTCCTTACTGTCCTTACTGTCTGTCCTTACTGTCCTTACTGTCTGTCCTTACTGTCTGCCCTTACTGTCCTTACTGTCCTTACTGTCTGTCCTTACTGTCCTTACTGTCTGTCCTTACTGTCTGTCCTTACTGTCCTTACTGTCTGTCCTTACTGTCCTTACTGTCTGTCCTTACTGTCCTTACTGTCTGTCCTTACTGTCCTTACTGTCCTTACTGTCTGTCCTTACTGTCCTTACTGTCTGTCCTTACTGTCCTTACTGTCTGTCCTTACTGTCTGTCCTTACTGTCTGTCCTTACTGTCTGTCCTTACTGTCTGTCCTTACTGTCTGTCTGTCTGTCTGTCCTTACTGTCTGTCCTTACTGTCCTTACTGTCTGTCCTTACTGTCTGTCCTTACTGTCTGTCCTTACTGTCTGTCCTTACTGTCCTTACTGTCTGTCCTTACTGTCTGTCCTTACTGTCCTTACTGTCTGTCCTTACTGTCCTTACTGTCTGCCCTTACTGTCTGCCCTTACTGTCCTTACTGTCCTTACTGTCCTTACTGTCCTTACTGTCTGTCTGTCTGTCTGTCTGTCTGTCTGTCCTTACTGTCTGTCCTTACTGTCTGTCCTTACTGTCTGTCCTTACTGTCTGCCTTACTGTCTGTCCTTACTGTCCTTACTGTCCTTACTGTCTGTCCTTACTGTCTGTCTGTCCTTACTGTCTGTCCTTACTGTCTGTCCTTACTGTCTGTCCTTACTGTCTGTCTGTCTGTCTGTCTGTCTGTCTGTCTGTCTGTCTGTCTGTCTGTCTGCCTGCCTTACTGTCTGTCCTTACTGTCTGTCCTTACTGTCTGTCCTTCTGTCTGTCTGTCTGTCTGTCTGTCTGTCTGTCTGTCTGTCCTTACTGTCTGCCCTTACTGTCCTTACTGTCCTTACTGTCCTTACTGTCTGTCTGTCTGTCTGTCTGTCTGTCTGTCTGTCTGTCCTTACTGTCTGTCCTTACTGTCTGTCCTTACTGTCTGTCCTTACTGTCTGTCCTTACTGTCCTTACTGTCCTTACTGTCTGTCCTTACTGTCCTTACTGTCCTTACTGTCTGTCCTTACTGTCCTTACTGTCTGTCTGTCGTTACTGTCCTTACTGTCCTTACTGTCCTTACTGTCTGTCTGTCTGTCTGTCTGTCTGTCTGTCTGTCTGTCTGTCTGTCCTTACTGTCCTTACTGTCTGTCCTTACTGTCCTTACTGTCTGTCCTTACTGTCTGTCCTTACTGTCCTTACTGTCTGTCCTTACTGTCTGTCCTTACTGTCTGTCTGTCTGTCTGTCTGTCTGTCTGTCTGTCTGTCTGTCTGTCTGTCTGTCTGTCTGTCTGTCTGTCTGCCTTACTGTCTGTCCTTACTGTCTACTGTCCTTACTGTCCTTACTGTCCTTACTGTCCTTACTGTCTGTCTGTCTGTCTGTCTGTCTGTCTGTCTGTCTGTCTGTCTGTCTGTCTGTCTCCCAGTAAACCAGAAACATTCCCAGAAAATAAAGTAGTGGTATAGAGAAACATTAGAATGTAGGGTTCTGTCTCGGGTCAGGGCTTAGGGAAGAGGGGTTAGGGTACAGGGGTTAGGGTCTAGGGAATATGGTTTGGGGGTTAGGGTACAGGGGTTAGGGTACAGAGGTTAAGGTCTAGGGGTTAGGGTCTAGGGTACAGGGGTTAGGGTCAAGAGGTTAGGGTCTAGGGGTTAGGTTCTAGGGGTTAGGTACAGGGGTTAGGGTCTAGGGGTTAGGGTACAGGGGTTAGGCTTCAGGGCTTAGGGAAGAGGGGTTAGGGTACAGGAGTTAGGGTACAGGAGTTAGGGTCAAGGGAATATGGTTTGGGGGTTAGGGTACAGGGGTTAGGGTACAGGGTTTAGGGTCTAGGGTTTAGGGTCTAGGGGTTAGGTTCTAGGGGTTAGGGTACAGAGGTTAAGGTCTAGGGGTTAGGGTCTTGGGGTTAGTGTACAGAGGTTAGGGTCTAGGGGTTAGGGTACAGGGGTTAGGGTACAGGGGTTAGGGTCTAGGGGTTAGGCTCTAGGGCTTAGGGTACAGAGGTTAGGGTCTAGGGGTTAGGGTACAGGGGTTAGGGTCTAGGGGTTAGGGTCTAGGGGTTAGGGTACAGGGGTTAGGGTCTAGGGGTTAGGGTCTAGGGGTTAGGGTACAGGGGTTAGGGTCTAGGGTCTAGGGGTTAGGGTCTAGGGGTTAGGGTACAGGGGTTAGGGTCTCGGGGTTAGGGTCTAGGGGTTAGGGTCTAGGGGTTAGGGTCTAGGGGTTAGGGTCTAGGGGTTAGGGTACAGAGGTTAGGGTCTAGGGGTTAGGGTCTAGGGGTTCGGGTCTAGGGGTTAGGGTACAGGGGTTAGGGTCAAGAGGTTAGGGTCTAGGGGTTAGGGTACAGGGGTTAGGGTCTAGGGGTTAGGGTACAGGGGTTAGGGTCTCAGGGTTAGGGTCTAGGGGTTAGGGTCTAGGGGTTAGGGTCTAGGGGTTAGGGTACAGGGGTTAGGGTACAGGGTTAGGGTCTAGGGGTTAGGCTCTAGGGCTTAGGGTACAGAGGTTAGGGTCTAGGGGTTAGGGTACAGGGGTTAGGGTCTAGGGGTTAGGGTCTAGGGGTTAGGGTCTAGGGGTTAGGGTCTAGGGGTTAGGGTCTAGGGGTTAGGGTCTAGGGGTTAGGGTCTAGGGGTTAGGGTACAGGGGTTAGGGTCTAGGGTCTAGGGGTTAGGGTCTAGGGGTTAGGGTACAGGGGTTAGGGTCTCAGGGTTAGGGTCTAGGGGTTAGGGTCTAAGGGTTAGGGTCTAGGGCTTAGGGTCTAGGGGTTAGGGTACAGAGGTTAGGGTCTAGGGGTTAGGGTCTAGGGGTTCGGGTCTAGGGCTTAGGGTACAGGGTTAGGGTCAAGAGGTTAGGGTCTAGGGGTTAGGGTACAGGGGTTAGGGTCTAGGGGTTAGGGTACAGGGGTTAGGGTCTCAGGGTTAGGGTCTAGGGGTTAGGGTCTAGGGGTTAGGGTCTAGAGGTTAGGGTACAGGGGTTAGGGTCAAGAGGTTAGGGTCTAGGGGTTAGGGTACAGGGGTTAGGGTCTAGGGGTTAGGGTACAGGGGTTAGGGTCTCAGGGTTAGGGTCTAGGGGTTAGGGTCTAGGGGTTAGGGCTTAGGGTCTAGGGGTTAGGGTACAGAGGTTAGGGTCTAGGGGTTAGGGTCTAGGGGTTCGGGTCTAGGGCTTAGGGTCTAGGGGTTAGGGTACAGGGGTTAGGGTCAAGAGGTTAGGGTCTAGGGGTTAGGGTACAGGGGTTAGGGTCTAGGGGTTAGGGTACAGGGGTTAGGGTCTAGGGGTTAGGGTCTAGGGGTTAGGGTCTAGGGGTTAGGGTCTAGGGCTTAGGGTCTAGGGCTTAGGGTCTAGGGGTTAGGGTACAGGGTTAGGGTCTAGGGGTTAGGGTCTAGGGTTCTCTAGGGGTTCGGGTCTAGAGGTTAGGGTACAGGGGTTAGGGTCAAGAGGTTAGGGTCTAGGGGTTAGGGTACAGGGGTTAGGGTCTAGGGGTTAGGGTACAGGGGTTAGGGTCTCAGGGTTAGGGTCTAGGGGTTAGGGTCTAGGGGTTAGGGTCTAGGGGTTAGGGTCTAGGGCTTAGGGTCTAGGGCTTAGGGTCTAGGGGTTAGGGTACAGAGGTTAGGGTCTAGGGGTTAGGGTCTAGGGGTTCGGGTCTAGGGGTTCGGGTCTAGGGCTTAGGGTCTAGGGGTTAGGGTACAGAGGTTAGGGTCTAGGGGTTAGGGTACAGGG
This sequence comes from Oncorhynchus keta, assembly GCF_023373465.1. NCBI lineage: Eukaryota > Metazoa > Chordata > Actinopteri > Salmoniformes > Salmonidae > Oncorhynchus > Oncorhynchus keta. The sequence continues at coordinate 10,687 of NW_026290922.1, read as the reverse complement.
GTTAGGGTCTAGGGGTTAGGGTACAGGGGTTAGGGTCTCAGGGTTAGGGTCTAGGGGTTAGGGTCTAGGGGTTAGGGTCTAGGGCTTAGGGTCTAGGGGTTAGGGTACAGAGGTTAGGGTCTAGGGGTTAGGGTCTAGGGGTTAGGGTCTAGGGGTTAGGGTACAGGGGTTAGGGTCTAGGGGTTAGGGTCTAGGGGTTAGGGTACAGGGGTTAGGGTCTAGGGGTTAGGGTCTAGGGGTTAGGGTCTAGGGGTTAGGGTACAGGGGTTAGGGTCTAGGGGTTAGGGTCTAGGGCTTAGGGTCTAGGGGTTAGGGTACAGAGGTTAGGGTCTCAGGGTTAGGGTCTAGGGGTTAGGGTCTAGGGGTTAGGGTTTAGGGCTTAGGGTCTAGGGGTTAGGGTACAGAGGTTAGGGTCTAGGGGTTAGGGTCTAGGGGTTCGGGTCTAGGGCTTAGGGTCTAGAGGTTAGGGTACAGGGGTTAGGGTCAAGAGGTTAGGGTCTAGGGGTTAGGGTACAGGGGTTAGGGTCTAGGGGTTAGGGTACAGGGGTTAGGGTCTCAGGGTTAGGGTCTAGGGGTTAGGGTCTAGGGGTTAGGGTCTAGGGCTTAGGGTCTAGGGGTTAGGGTACAGAGGTTAGGGTCTAGGGGTTAGGGTCTAGGGGTTCGGGTCTAGGGCTTAGGGTCTAGGGGTTAGGGTACAGAGGTTAGGGTCTAGGGGTTAGGGTCTAGGGCTTAGGGTCTAGGGGTTAGGGTACAGAGGTTAGGGTCTAGGGGTTAGGGTCTAGGGGTTAGGGTCTAGGGGTTAGGGTCTAGGGGTTAGGGTACAGGGGTTAGGGTCTAGGGGTTAGGGTACAGGGGTTAGGGTCTAGGGGTTAGGGTCTAGGGGTTAGGGTCTAGGGGTTAGTGTACAGGGGTTAGGCTTCAGGGCTTAGGGAAGAGGGGTTAGGGTACAGGAGTTAGGGTACAGGAGTTAGGGTACAGGGGTACAGGGGTTAGGGTCAAGGGAATATGGTTTGAGGGTTAGGGTACAGGGGTTAGGGTACAGAGGTTAATGTCTAGGGGTTAGGGTCTAGGGTACAGGGGTTAGGGTCTAGGGGTTAGGGTCTAGGGGTTAGGGTCTAGGGGTTAGGGGTTAGGGGTTAGGGTACAGGGGTTAGGGTACAGGGGTTAGGGTCTAGGGGTTAGGGTTCTCACTGTGCATGGTATTCTGCTGACGGTTCCTCCACAGACACATGGTGATGAAGACGAGTAGGATGAGGACCATGACCCCTAGAACACAGCCCACGATCAGGTACAGCAGGCCCCCGGGCGGGGTGGGGGTGTCTGGGGGGTAGGGTCCTGGTGGGGTGATGGGGTGCTGGCTGGGGACCCCTGGGGGCTGCCGCGCTGTGTGGGGGGAAGAGGGCTTTAGTTTACTGATCCCTCTCTCAATAGTCTTCTCTCAACTAGTACTAGTAAACAGTGTGAAACCCAGCAGTCTTCTCTCAACTAGTACTAGTATGTTTACCCTGCAGTCTTCTCTCAACTAGTACTAGTATGTTTACCCAGCAGTCTTCTCTCAACTAGTACTAGTATGTTTACCCAGCAGTCTTCTCTCAACTAGTACTAGTATGTTTACCCAGCAGTCTTCTCTCAACTAGTACTAGTATGTTTACCCAGCAGTCTTCTCTCAACTAGTACTAGTATGTTTACCCAGCAGTCTTCTCTCAACTTGTACTAGTATTTTTACCCAGCAGTCTTCTCTCAACTAGTACTAGTATGTTTACCCAGCAGTCTTCTCTCAACTAGTACTAGTAAACAGTGTGAAACCCAGCAGTCTTCTCTCAACTAGTACTAGTATGTTTACCCTGCAGTCTTCTCTCAACTAGTACTAGTATGTTTACCCAGCAGTCTTCTCTCAACTAGTACTAGTATGTTTACCCTGCAGTCTTCTCTCAACTAGTACTAGTAAACAGTGTGAAACCCAGCAGTCTTCTCTCAACTAGTACTAGTATGTTTACCCAGCAGTCTTCTCTCAACTAGTACTAGTATGTTTACCCAGCAGTTTTCTCTCAACTAGTACTAGTATGTTTACCCAGCAGTCTTCTCTCAACTAGTACTAGTATGTTTACCCTGCAGTCTTCTCTCAACTAGTACTAGTAAACAGTGTGAAACCCAGCAGTCTTCTCTCAACTAGTACTAGTATGTTTACCCAGCAGTCTTCTCTCAACTAGTACTAGTGTGTTTACCCAGCAGTCTTCTCTCAACTAGTACTAGTAAACAGTGTGAAACCCAGCAATCTTCTCTCAACTAGTACTACTATGTTTACCCTGCAGTCTTCTCTCAACTAGTACTAGTATGTTTACCCAGCAGTCTTCTCTCAACTAGTACTAGTATGTTTACCCAGCAGTCTTCTCTCAACTAGTACTAGTATGTTTGCAGTCTTCTCTCAACTAGTACTAGTAAACAGTGTGAAACCCAGCAGTCTTCTCTCAACTAGTACTAGTATGTTTACCCAGCAGTCTTCTCTCAACTAGTACTAGTATGTTTACCCAGCAGTCTTCTCTCAACTAGTACTAGTATGTTTACCCAGCAGTCTTCTCTCAACTAGTACTACTATGTTTACCCTGCAGTCTTCTCTCAACTAGTACTTAAACAGTGTGAAACCCAGCAGTCTTCTCTCAACTAGTACTAGTATGTTTACCCAGCAGTCTTCTCTCAACTAGTACTAGTGTGTTTACCCAGCAGTCTTCTCTCAACTAGTACTAGTATGTTTACCCTGCAGTCTTCTCTCAACTAGTACTAGTATGTTTACTTCTTCTCTCAACTAGTACTAGTATGTTTACCCTGCAGTCTTCTCTCAACTAGTACTAGTATGTTTACCCAGCAGTCTTCTCTCAACTAGTACTAGTGTGTTTACCCAGCAGTCTTCTCTCAACTAGTACTAGTATGTTTACCCTGCAGTCTTCTCTCAACTAGTACTAGTGTGTTTTACCCAGCAGTCTTCTCTCAACTAGTACTACTATGTTTACCCTGCAGTCTTCTCTCAACTAGTACTAGTAAACAGTGTTCTTCTCTCAACTAGTACTACTATGTTTACCCTGCAGTCTTCTCTCAACTAGTACTAGTATGTTTACCCAGCAGTCTTCTCTCAACTAGTACTAGTATGTTTACCCAGCAGTCTTCTCTCAACTAGTACTAGTATGTTTACCCTGCAGTCTTCTCTCAACTAGTACTAGTATGTTCTTCTCTCAACTAGTACTAGTATGTTTACCCACAGTCTTCTCTCAGTACTAGTATGTTTACCCAGCAGTCTTCTCTCAACTAGTACTAGTATACAGTTTGAAACCCAGCAGTCTTCTCTCAACTAGTACTAGTATGTTTACCCTGCAGTCTTCTCTCAACTAGTACTAGTAAACAGTGTGAAACCCAGCAGTCTTCTCTCAACTAGTACTAGTATGTTTACCCAGCAGTCTTCTCTCAACTAGTACTAGTATGTTTACCCAGCAGTCTTCTCTCAACTAGTACTAGTATGTTTACCCAGCAGTCTTCTCTCAACTAGTACTAGTATGTTTACCCAGCAGTCTTCTCTCAACTAGTACTAGTGTGTTTACCCAGCAGTCTTCTCTCAACTAGTACTAGTATGTTTACCCAGCAGTCTTCTCTCAACTAGTACTAGTATGTTTACCCAGCAGTCTTCTCTCAACTAGTACTAGTATGTTTACCCTGCAGTCTTCTCTCAACTAGTACTAGTAAACAGTGTGAAACCCAGCAGTCTTCTCTCAACTAGTACTAGTATGTTTACCCAGCAGTCTTCTCTCAACTAGTACTAGTATGTTTACCCAGCAGTCTTCTCTCAACTAGTACTACCCAGCAGTCTTCTCTCAACTAGTACTAGTATGTTTACCCAGCAGTCTTCTCTCAACTAGTACTAGTATGTTTACCCAGCAGTCTTCTCTCAACTAGTACTAGTATGTTTACCCAGCAGTCTTCTCTCAACTAGTACTAGTATGTTTACCCACAGTCTTCTCTCAACTAGTACTAGTATGTTTACCCTGCAGTTTTCTCTCAACTAGTACTAGTATGTTTAAAGTCTTCTCTCAACTAGTACTAGTATGTTTACCCAGCAGTCTTCTCTCAACTAGTACTAGTATACAGTGTGAAACCCAGCAGTCTTCTCTCAACTAGTACTAGTATGTTTACCCTACAGCACAGTTCTATATATTGTTACATTGTGTTCTATAAAACCTTAATAGTGTTACATTGTGTTCTATAAAACATTAATATTGTTACATTGTGTTCTATAAAACATTAATATTGTTACATTGTGTTCTATAAAAAAATAATATTGGTACATTGTGTTCTATAAAACATTAATATTGTTACATTGTGTTCTATAAAACATTAATATTGTTACATTGTGTTCTATAAAACATTAATATTGTTACATTGTGTTCTATAAAACATTAATATTGTTACATTGTGTTCTATAAAACATTAATATTGTTACAATGTGTTCTATAAACATTAATATTGTTACATTGTGTTCTATAAAACATTAATATTGTTCCATTGTGTTCTATAAAACATTAATATTGTTACATTGTGTTCTATAAAAGAGTAATATTGTTACATTGTGTTCTATAAAACATTAATATTGTTACATTGTGTCCTATAAAACATTAATATTGTTACATTGTGTTCTATAAAACATTAATATTGTTACATTGTGTCCTATAAAACATTAATATTGTTACATTGTGTTCTATAAAACAGTAACATTGTTACATTGTGTTCTATAAAACAGTAATATTGTTACATTGTGTTCTATAAAACAGTAATATTGTTACATTGTGTTCTATAAACATTAATATTGTTACATTGTGTTCTATAAAACATTAATATTGTTACATTGTGTTCTATAAAACATTAATATTGTTACATTGTGTTCTATAAAACATTAATATTGTTACATTGTGTTCTATAAAACATTAATATTGTTACATTGTGTTCTATAAAACATTAATATTGTTACATTGTGTTCTATAAAACATTAATATTGTTACATTGTGTTCTATAAAACATTAATATTGTATTGTTACATTGTGGTTTATAAACATTAATATTGTTACATTGTGTTCTATAAAACATTAATATTGTTACATTGTGTTTTATAAACATTAATATTGTTACATTGTGTTCTATAAAACATGAATATTGTTACATTGTGTTCTATAAAACATATATATTGTTACATTGTGTTCTATAAACATTAATATTGTTACATTGTGTTCTATAAAACATTAATATTGTTACATTGTGTTTTATAAAACATATATATTGTTACATTGTGTTCTATAAACATTAATATTGTTACATTGTGTTCTATAAAACATGAATATTGTTACATTGTGGTTTATAAACATTAATATTGTTACATTGTTTTCTATAAAACATTAATATTGTTACATTGTGTTCTATAAAACATTAATATTGTTACATTGTGTTCTATAAAACATTAATATTGTTACATTGTGTTCTATAAAACATTAATATTGTTACATTGTGTTCTATAAAACATTAATATTGTTACATTGTGTTCTATAAAACATTAATATTGTTACATTGTGTTCTATAAAACATGAATATTGTTACATTGTGTTCTATAAAACATTAATATTGTTACATTGTGTTCTATAAAACATTAATATTGTTACATTGTGTTCTATAAAACATTAATATTGTTACATTGTGTTCTATAAAACATGAATATTGTTACATTGTGTTCTATAAACATTAATATTGTTACATTGTGTTCTATAAAACATGAATATTGTTACATTGTGTTCTATAAAACATTAATATTGTTACATTGTGTTCTATAAAACATGAATATTGTTACATTGTGTTCTATAAACATTAATATTGTTACATTGTGTTCTATAAAACATGAATATTGTTACATTGTGTTCTATAAAACATGAATATTGTTACATTGTGTTCTATAAAACATGAATATTGTTACATTGTTTCTATAAAACATGACTATTGGTTACATTGTGTTCTATAAAACATTAATATTGTTACATTGTGTTCTATAAAACATGAATATTGTTACATTGTGTTCTATAAACATTTGTTATATTGTTATAAAACATTATTGTTCCATTGTGTTCTATAAAACATTAATATTGTTACATTGTGTTCTATAAAACATTAATATTGTTATTGTTATAAAACATTGTGTTCTATAAAACATTAATATTGTTACATTGTGTTCTATAAAACATTAATATTGTTACATTGTGTTCTATAAAACATTAATATTGTTACATTGTGTTCTATAAAACATTAATATTGTTACATTGTGTTCTATAAAACATATATATTGTTACATTGTGTTCTATAAAACATTAATATTGTTACATTGTGTTCTATAAAACATTAATATTGTTACATTGTGTTCTATAAAACATTAATATTGTTACATTGTGTTCTATAAAACATTAATATTGTTACATTGTGTTCTATAAAACATTAATATTGTTACATTGTGTTCTATAAAACATTAATATTGTTACATTGTGTTCTATAAAACATTAATATTGTTACATTGTGTTCTATAAAACATTAATATTGTTACATTGTGTTCTATAAAACATGAATATTGTTACATTGTGTTCTATAAAACATGACTATTGTTACATTGTGTTCTATAAACATTAATATTGTTACATTGTGTTTTATAAAACATTAATATTGTTACATTGTGTTCTATAAACATTAGTATTGTTACATTGTGTTCTATAAACATTAATATTGTTACATTGTGTTCTATAAAACATTAATATTGTTACATTGTGTTCTATAAAACATGAATATTGTTACATTGTGTTCTATAAACATTAATATTGTTACATTGTGTTCTATAAAACATTAATATTGTTACATTGTGTTCTATAAAACATTAATATTGTTACATTGTGTTCTATAAAACATTAATATTGTTACATTGTGTTCTATAAAACATTAATATTGTTACATTGTGTTCTATAAAACATTAATATTGTTACATTGTGTTTTATAAACATTAATATTGTTACATTGTGTTCTATAAAACATTAATATTGTTACATTGTGTTCTATAAAACATTAATATTGTTACATTGTGTTCTATAAAACATTAATATTGTTACATTGTGTTCTATAAAACATGAATATTGTTACATTGTGTTCTATAAAACATTAATATTGTTACATTGTGTTCTATAAAACATGAATATTGTTACATTGTGTTCTATAAAACATTAATATTGTTACATTGTGTTCTATAAAACATGAATATTATTGTTACATTGTGTTCTATAAACATTAATATTGTTACATTGTGTTCTATAAACATTAATATTGTTACATTGTGTTCTATAAAACATGAATATTGTTACATTTTGTTCTATAAAACATGAATATTGTTACATTGTGTTCTATAAAACATGAATATTGTTACATTGTGTTCTATAAACATTAATATTGTTACATTGTGTTCTATAAAACATGAATATTGTTACATTGTGTTCTATAAAACATGAATATTGTTACATTGTGTTCTATAAACATTAATATTGTTACATTGTGTTCTATAAAACATGAATATTGTTACATTGTGTTCTATAAAACATGAATATTGTTACATTGTGTTCTATAAAACATGAATATTGTTACATTGTGTTCTATAAAACATGAATAATGTTACATTGTGTTCTATAAAACATGAATATTGTTACATTGTGTTCTATAAACATTAATATTGTTACATTGTGTTCTATAAAACATGAATATTGTTACATTGTGTTCTATAAAACATGAATAATGTTACATTGTGTTCTATAAAAAATGAATATTGTTACATTGTGTTCTATAAACATTAATATTGTTACATTGTGTTCTATAAAACATGAATATTGTTACATTGTGTTCTATAAACATTAATATTGTTACATTGTGTTCTATAAAACATGAATATTGTTACATTGTGTTCTATAAAACATGAATATTGTTACATTGTGTTCTATAAACATTAATATTGTTACATTGTGTTCTATAAAACATGAATATTGTTACATTGTGTTCTATAAAACATGAATAATGTTACATTGTGTTCTATAAAAAATGAATATTGTTACATTGTGTTCTATAAACATTAATATTGTTACATTGTGTTCTATAAACATTAATATTGTTACATTGTGTTCTATAAACATTAATATTGTTACATTAATAATATTGTTACATTGTGTTCTACATTGTTACATTGTGTTCTATAAAACATTAATATTGTTACATTGTGTTCTATAAACATTAATATTGTTACATTGTGTTCTATATATATTGTTACATTGTGTTCTATAAAACATGAATATTGTTACATTGTGTTCTATAAACATGAATATTGTTACATTGTGTTCTATAAACATTAATATTGTTACATATTGACTATTGGTACATTGTGTTCTATAAAACATGAATATTGTTACATTGTGTTCTATAAAACATGAATATTGTTACATTGTGTTCTATAAAACATGAATATTGTTACATTGTGTTCTATAAAACATGAATATTGTTACATTGTGTTCTATAAAACATGAATATTGTTACATTGTGTTCTATAAACATTAATATTGTTACATTGTGTTCTATAAACATTAAAACATGAATATTGTTACATTGTGTTCTATAAAACATTGTGTTCTAATATTGTTACATTGTGTTCTATAAAACATGAATATTGTTACATTGTGTTCTATAAACATTAATATTGTTACATTGTGTTCTATAAACATTAATATTGTTACATTGTGTTCTATAAAACATGAATATTGTTACATTGTGTTCTATAAAACATTGTGTTCTAATATTGTTACATTGTGTTCTATAAACATTAATATTGTTACATTGTGTTCTATAAAACATGAATATTGTTACATTGTGTTCTATAAAACATGAATATTGTTACATTGTGTTCTATAAACATTAATATTGTTACATTGTGTTCTATAAAACATGAATATTGTTACATTGTGTTCTATAAAACATGAATAATGTTACATTGTGTTCTATAAAAAATGAATATTGTTACATTGTGTTCTATAAACATTAATATTGTTACATTGTGTTCTATAAACATTAATATTGTTACATTGTGTTCTATAAACATTAATATTGTTACATTGTGTCCTATAAAACATGTATTGTTACATTGTGTTCTATAAAACATGAATATTGTTACATTGTGTTCTATAAACATGTATTATTACATTGTGTTCTATAAACATTAATATTGTTACATTGTGTTCTATAAAACATGAATATTGTTACATTGTGTTCTATAAAACATGAATATTGTTACATTGTGTTCTATAAACATTAATATTGTTACATTGTGTTCTATAAAATTAATATTGTTACATGAATATTGTTACATTAATATTGTTACATTGTTCTATAAAACATGAATATTGTTACATTGTGTTCTATAAACATTAATATTGTTACATTGTGTTCTATAAAACATGAATATTGTTACATTGTGTTCTATAAAACATGAATATTGTTACATTGTGTTCTATAAACATTAATATTGTTACATATAAAACATGAATATTGTTACATTGTGTTCTATAAACATGAATATTGTTACATTGTGTTCTATAAACATGAATATTGTTACATTGTGTTCTATAAAACATGAATATTGTTACATTGTGTTTTATAAAACATTAATATTGTTACATTGTGTTCTATAAACATTAATATTGTTACATTGTGTTCTATAAACATTAATATTGTTACATTGTGTTCTATAAACATTAATATTGTTACATTGTGTTCTATAAAACATGAATATTGTTACATTGTGTTCTATAAAACATGAATATTGTTACATTGTGTTCTATAAACATTAATATTGTTACATTGTGTTCTATAAACATTAATATTGTTACATTGTGTTCTATAAAACATGAATATTGTTACATTGTGTTCTATAAACATTAATATTGTTACATTGTGTTCTATAAACATTAATATTGTTACATTGTGTTCTATAAACATTAATATTGTTACATTGTGTTCTATAAAACATGAATATTGTTACATTGTGTTCTATAAAACATGAATATTGTTACATTGTGTTCTATAAACATTAATATTGTTACATTGTGTTCTATAAAACATGAATATTGTTACATTGTGTTCTATAAACATTAATATTGTTACATTGTGTTCTATAAACATTAATATTGTTACATTGTGTGTTCTATAAACATTAATAATTTGTTACATTGTGTTCTATAAACATTAATATTGTTACATTGTGTTCTATAAAACATTAATATTTTACATTGTGTTCTATAAAATATTAATATTGTTACATTGTGTTCTATAAAATATAATATTGTTACATTATATAATATTGTTACATTGTGTTCTATAAACATTAATATTGTGTTCTATAAACATTAATATTGTTACATTGTGTTCTATAAACATTAATATTGTTACATTGTGTTCTATAAACATTAATATTGTAACATTGTGTTCTATAAACTTTAATATTATTTACTTTGTGTTCTATAAACATTAATATTGTTACATTGTGTTCTATAAACATTAATATTGTTACATTGTGTTCTATAAACATTAATATTGT
>NW_026290921.1:634526-640742 GCF_023373465.1 Oncorhynchus keta | reverse complement strand
ACAATAGTGTATGGGCCATAAAGCTGCGACAAATTCTTATTTACAATGACGGCCTACCAAAAGCCATAAGGCCTCCTGCAGGGACGGGAGCTGAGAATAAACATCAAATAAAATATAAAATATAAATATAATGACAAAACACACATCACGACAAGAGAGACAACACAACACTACGTAAAGAGAGACCTAAGACAACAACATAGCATGGTAGCAACACAACATGGTAGCAGCAAATTAACTGTCGTTGTTCGGAGTCAACAAATCCTACTGTTTTTAAACCATATTCATGGTTATTTTATTGTGTTAATCCAAAAAGTTATTTTTTTCTTCAAATTCCGACCCTGGTTGGTTGATTTTAATTTGGTTGAGTTGTCAACTAGCGTGAATTCAATGTGAAATTGTCACGCCTTGGTCTTAGTATTTTGTGTTTTCGTTATTTATTTGGTCAGGCCAGGGTGTGACATGGGTTTATTTTGTGGTGTGTTTTTGTATTGGGGTTTAGTAGGTATTGGGATTGCGGCTGAGTAGGGGTGTAGCATAGGCTTGGCTGCCTGAGGCGGTTCTCAATCAGAGTCAGGTGATTCTCGTTGTCTCTGATTGGGAACCATATTTAGGTAGCCTGGGTTTCACTGTGTATTTTGTGGGTGATTGTTCCTGTCTCTGTGTAGTTGTTTCACCAGACAGGCTGTATAGGTTTTCACGTTCCGTTTGTTGTTTTGTATATATATATATATTATAGTTATTTCATGCATCGTTCTATTTCATTAAAGAACATGAGTAACCACTACGCTGCATTTTGGTCCGCTTCTCCTTCGACAGACGAACGCCGTTACAGAAATAAACAAAACATATCATCGTGTCATACGATTTAGGTAACAAGTTGGGTGAAAAAACACATTTTCTTACGTTGATGACTTTTTGCAAATCCAATCACTTTTCCACGTTGATTGAACTCCATTACATTGCATTTTTGTTGTTGAAATGAGGTGGAAACAACATTGAAACAACCCATTTTTGCCCAGTGGAAAACCAACTGAACTACTTGATTTCTATAACCTCTATTCAATGCTTCATTTCTCCAGGGAATTGAAATGTGACTCTTTAGATGTTTGGATGACTGACTACTGCCTGACTGACTACTGCCTGACTGACTGCCTGACTGACTACTGCCTGACTGACTACTGCCTGACTGACTACTGCCTGACTGACTACTGCCTGACTGACTACTGCCTGACTGACTGCCTGACTGACTGCCTGACTGACTGCCTGAGGTCAGGACTCAATCCGAGGCATTTAGTAGCGAGCTTGACATTTAAAGGTAATTTGTAATTGAGCCTATATCTGCAGTGTGTATGTCTGCGTCCCCAATGGAACCCTAGTCCTTATATAGTGCACTATGAGCCCTGGTCAAAAGTAGTTCATAGGGTGCCATTTGGGATGTATCCCAGGCTTTGTTAACATGATGTCACGCCACTTCAAAACAAACCAGAGGTCTTTTTCAAACACTTTTTTCCATCATCATAAAGGGAGAGATTAAAATGTGATTGGCTCAGATCACAACAGTGGAAAAACACACACCCCCACAACAATGTCAGCACACACACACACAAACGTACACGCTCAATAAACAGACATACACACCCACAGTCACTCAATAAACACACATCACACAATGCACACTTCCCACACACAGACATTTCTGCTAATCACCAGCTGGAACTTGATATTGTTAGTGTGATGTTTTGATAATCTACTGTGTTTCTAAACTCAGGCCAAGTCAACCCATCCTCTGCAGCCTGCATTACACACGTGTGGGAAAATGTGAGCGTCTGTGTTTGTGTCAGACATACAAACATTAATAATCTCTTTGATGCCCACCACCCAACCTCTCGCTCACTCACTCTGTCTCTCTCTCTGTCTCTCTCTCCCTTTCTCTTTCCATCTCTCTTTGTCCCCCTCTGCCCCTTCCCCGTCCCCCTCTGCCCCCTTCCCCCTCCCCCTCCCCCCCTTCCCCATCCCCCTCTGCCCCCTTCCCCGTCCCCCTCTGCCCCTTCCCCGTCCCCCTCTGCCCCTTCTTTGTCCCCCTCTGCCCCCTTCCCCGCCCCCTCTGCCCCTTCCCCGTCCCCCTCTGCCCCTTCCCCCCTCTCCCCCTCTGCCCCCCTCTGCCCCTTCCCCCCCCCCCTCTGCCCCTTCCCCGTCCCCCTCTGCCCCTTCCCCGTCCCCCTCTGCCCCCTTCCCCCCCTCTGTCCCCCCCCTCTGCCCCTTTCCCCGTCCCCCTCTGCCCCTTCCCTCTGTCCCCCTCTGCCCCTTCCCTGTCCCCCTGCCCCTTCCCCGTCCCCCTCTGCCCCTTCCCTGTCCCCCTCTGCCCCCTGCCCCCTCTTCCCCCCCGTCCCCCCCCTTCCTGCCCCCTTCCCCCCCCCTCTCCCCCTTCCCCGTCCCCCTCTGCCCCTTCCCTGTCCCCTGCCCCTTCTCCCCCTCTGCCCCTTCCCTGTCCCCCTCTGCCCCTTCCCTGTCCCCCTCTGCCCCCTTCCCCGTCCCCCTCTGCCCCCTTCCCCGTCCCCCTCTGCCCCTGCCCCGTCCCCCTCTGCCCCCTTCCCCCTTCCCCGTCCCCCTTTGCCCCTTCCCTGTCCCCCTCTGCCCTCTTCCTCATCCCCCACCCCACAGAAAGGATTACATGGGCCCTCCGTAACCTTCCCTGGCATTGTGCCACATCAAAGACCCGGCAGGGGGACATTAGCATTTTTAATCAGCAGCCGGGCCCCATGCTGGCACAGGATGCCTGATCACTATAATCAGTAGGACACAGAGAACACCCTGTCCAGAGAACACACACATGCTCACACAGAACTGATACACACACATGAACAATCACACACATCCCAACTACCCTTTCAGTTCCCTAGTGCACCATTACACATGCGCACACGCTTCCACCTAACATGCACACACACACACACACACACACACACACACGTACGTGCACACACCACACACAACCCCAAATGAGCCAAACAAATCGTTCCCTTTTTAGTTAGCTGAGTGGCTTGTTAGTGGAAATTAGCGAGCTCCCTCTTTGTGTCAGCCTCATTCTCTGTCCTGGTACCCTCATTTCCTGGGCCATCCTATCATACTCAATGGGTACATATTGAAGATGCACATGCTCATCCCCAGAATCTTTTCATGTGTCTATTTTCAAAGGATAAAGCTAAGAATATTAACAACTTCATAGTTAAGAACACATTAACAATATGAAAGAAAATGAATCAGATTCTATAAGAACCAATATCACTGCCATAAAATTCAACCCTATGGAACAATCCTTGGATAGCTTTTCAGAATTCATCTGTAAACTGGTCCACATGGAAAACTGAAGGCACCATAAATGAACAGGAAATACATTTATTTCCGTTACAGAATTTAAATTTGGACTGAACGATGTCAAAAGTTTAAAATACATGCAACTTAAAAGTTACATATCACAAAATTTCAATTTGAAATAATCTTCACATCAGAGCAACCTTGAGGGAATCTTATTTGAGTCATAAAAAGATGTTCATATGATAGGTAAGATATAGAAAACCTTGCAGAGATCATATCCAACTGACAATCTCTTAAATATAAACTGTTGGAATCAAGACTTAAAAAGAACTGATGTTGGCACAATATGGAGGGAAAGTTGGAGTAGAACTAATATTACAGTTAATTATACAGAAGTCTCACATTTTAAAGGACAATGGCAGAGTCATAGAGAGAGAGAGAGAGAGAGAGAGAGAGAGAGAGAGAGAGAGAGAGAGAGAGAGAGAGAGAGAGAGAGAGAGAGAGAGAGAGAGAGAGAGAGAGAGAGAGAGAGAGAGAGAGAGAGAGAGAGAGAGAGAGAGAGAGGAACAAACGCATGCCATCTGCCACACAATGCATGTCACGGTCATATTAAAACTTCATCACAGGAACAGCATGGCAGACCGCTGTACATTAACTCCAATAACAACAGAGAACAGACAGAACAAAACAACAGATGAGTTGAAGAAGAAGTGGAGGAAAAAGAAGAGAGAGGAGGAGGAGGAGGAAAGAGGAGGAAGAGGTAAAAGAAAGATATTCAAATCCATTCAGTGTAATACTATCATCCATCTGGTTATCTGACTTGTACGTATCGTCTCAGCACACAGCGGTGCTCTGTCATCAGTGGCTTCTCCCCAGTACATGAAGGCACACAGCGGTGCTCTATCATCAGTGGCTTCTCCCCAGTACATGAAGGCACACAGCGGTGCTCTATCATCAGTGGCTTCTCCCCAGTACATGAAGGCACACAGCGGTGCTCTATCATCAGTGGCTTCTCCCCAGTACATGAAGGCACACAGCGGTGCTCTATCATCAGTGGCTTCTCCCCAGTACATGAAGGCCCACAGCGGTGCTCTATCATCAGTGGCTTCTCCCCAGTACATGAAGGCACACAGCGGTGCTCTATCATCAGTGGCTTCTCCCCAGTACATGAAGGCACACAGCGGTGCTCTATCATCAGTGGCTTCTCCCCAGTACATGAAGGCCCACAGCGGTGCTCTATCATCAGTGGCTTCTCCCCAGTACATGAAGGCACACAGCGGTGCTCTATCATCAGTGGCTTCTCCCCAGTACATGAAGGCCCACAGCGGTGCTCTATCATCAGTGGCTTCTCCCCAGTACATGAAGGCCCACAGCGGTGCTCTATCATCAGTGGCTTCTCCCCAGTACATGAAGGCCCACAGCGGTGCTCTATCATCAGTGGCTTCTCCCCAGTACATGAAGGCCCACAGCGGTGCTCTATCATCAGTGGCTTCTCCCCAGTACATGAAGGCACACAGCGGTGCTCTATCATCAGTGGCTTCTCCCCAGTACATGAAGGCACACAGCGGTGCTCTATCATGGCTTCAGTGGCTTCTCCCAGTGGCTTCTCCCATCATGAAGGCACACAGCGGTGCTGTGGCTTCTCCCCAGTACATGAAGGCACACAGCGGTGCTCTATCATCAGTGGCTTCTCCCCAGTACATGAAGGCACACAGCGGTGCTCTATCATCAGTGGCTTCTCCCCCAGTACATGAAGGCACACAGCGGTGCTCTATCATCAGTGGCTTCTCCCCAGTACATGAAGGCACACAGCGGTGCTCTATCATCAGTGGCTTCTCCCCAGTACATGAAGGCACACAGCGGTGCTCTATCATCAGTGGCTTCTCCCCAGTGGCACACAGCGGTCTCATCAGTGGCTTCTCCCCAGTACATGAAGGCACACAGCGGTGCTCTATCATCAGTGGCTTCTCCCCAGTACATGAAGGCACACAGCGGTGCTCTATCATCAGTGGCTTCTCCCCAGTACATGAAGGCACACAGCGGTGCTCTATCATCAGTGGCTTCTCCCCAGTACATGAAGGCACACAGCGGTGCTCTATCATCAGTGGCTTCTCCCCAGTACATGAAGGCACACAGCGGTGCTCTATCATCAGTGGCTTCTCCCCAGTACATGAAGGCACACAGCGGTGCTCTATCATCAGTGGCTTCTCCCCAGTACATGAAGGCACACAGCGGTGCTCTATCATCAGTGGCTTCTCCCCAGTACATGAAGGCACACAGCGGTGCTCTGTCATCAGTGGCTTCTCCCCAGTACATGAAGGCACACAGCGGTGGTGGCTTCTCCCCAGTACATGAAGGCACACAGCGGTGCTCTATCATCAGTGGCTTCTCCCCAGTACATGAAGGCACACAGCGGTGCTCTATCATCAGTGGCTTCTCCCCAGTACATGAAGGCACACAGCGGTGCTCTATCATCAGTGGCTTCTCCCCAGTACATGAAGGCACACAGCGGTGCCTATCATCAGTGGCTTCTCCCCAGTACATGAAGGCACACAGCGGTGCTCTATCATCAGTGGCTTCTCCCCAGTACATGAAGGCACACAGCGGTGCTCTATCATCAGTGGCTTCTCCCCAGTACATGAAGGCACACAGCGGTGCTCTATCATCAGTGGCTTCTCCCCAGTACATGAAGGCACACAGCGGTGCTCTATCATCAGTGGCTTCTCCCCAGTACATGAAGGCACACAGCGGTGCTCTATCATCAGTGGCTTCTCCCCAGTACATGAAGGCACACAGCGGTGCTCTATCATCAGTGGCTTCTCCCCAGTACATGAAGGCACACAACGGTGCGCTATCATCAGTGGCTTCTCCCCAGTACATGAAGGCACACAGCGGTGC